>NC_092707.1:266667453-266967453 GCF_047496885.1 Scyliorhinus torazame
GTCCTGAATGCCAGGGCTGCTCTGAGGTGAGGGCTAGGGATTGATAGTGTCATAGGTTAGCAGTGCTGTGTGAAGACATATTCATTAACCATGACCAAGTACGTGAGGACGATAAATGCCTTGTGGCCCTACTGCCAGGTCCGTAGGTCCAGACTTCAGAATTTGACCTCCCCGGCCACATGCTCTCCCTCTCAGAAGGTGGAATATGAGAGCTTCCTGACCTGTAGAATCATGATGTCTCTTCTCATAACCACCTCCACCACACCAATGTCTCCAGCGCCTAATTTGTCACCCTGGAAATCTCTCCCTCAGCCCTGGTATTCCACTTTCTATCTTTTAAATTGCAGAAACGTTAGTCATTACAGCTTCTCTTGAAGAGCGACAGCCTGCCTTTAAGAAGAGCATGTTGGCCACGTGATATGCTCTCTGCACAGTGCCTTTCGGCCCCTTGCTGAGCTCAAAGGCAGCCGGTGGTGCAAAGAGGACAGCAGTAGCCAGGAACCCACGTTTCTTTGTGCTATTACCAATTAAATAAGATGAGGGTAACAAGTATACATTGTGCTCACCTCTGACAGAACCAAAATGGGCAGGCTGTAAATTGCACCCATGGGCCCCCAAAAAACACCCTAGCAAATGAATTCCTAGCTCGTGATGTTGACATGCTGTTAACCGTCCAGTGTTGTGGAGCTTGGAATGGTAGGAATTGGTCAATGGCCCCTGCTCCACATGTAACCAATTTCTCATCCCAGGCACCAGGTTGACAGTGTAAAAGAATAGCCGGATGCGAGGGGATTCTGCACTGGAGAGGACGTTAAAGACGAATGCACCAGCTTACAGTCATGGCATGTTACAGCAGAGCGGGAGGCCATTTGGCCTATCGCACTTGCATTGGCTTACTGAAAAAGCTGTCAACTCATGTCAATTTAGTGCACTTTTCCAATGTCTTTTTCAGAAGTTTAATCACGTTTCCAGGGAAGTGACTGTGAACTCTGCTGAGAAGTTGGACATTTCGGATGGGAGTCTGCGCAAATCGTCGGGGTGGGAAAAAACGGTGCAAACCCTGGCGGGAAACACTCCGGCGTCGAGCCGCCCCAAAAGTGCGGAATCCTCCACACCTTTGGCGCCGGAGTGGTTTGCGCCACGCCGGCCGGCGGGAAGGGCTTGGCGCCATGCCAACCAGCGATGAAGGGTCTCCGCCAGCCACCGCAAGTTGGCGCATGCGCAGGAGCACCAGCGTCTGCTGGCGTCATCCCCGCGCATGCGCAGGGGGGGTTCATCTCCGCGCCGGCCATCACGGATCGGTACAAGGCTGACGCGCAGGAATAGAGTGCCCCCACGGCACAGGCCCGCCCGTGGATTGGTGGGCCCCAATCGCGGGCCAGGCCACCGTGGGGGCACCCCCCGGGGCCAGATCGCCCCGCGCCCCCCCCCCCGAGGACCCCGGAGGCCGCACACGGAGCTGGGTCCCGCCGGAAGGGACCAACCTTGATTTACGCCGGCGGGACTCTCGTTAAACGGGCGGGACTTCAGCCCATCGCGGCCCGGAGAATTGCGTCGCGCCGGTCCCCGCCATTCTCCGAGGCGGGCGGCGCGATTCACACCGGGGCGATATTCCGGGGGCCGGAGAATTCGGAGGACGGCCGGGGCGTGATTCGCGCTGACCCCCGGCAATTCTCCGACCCGGTGGGGGTCGGAGAATCTCGCCCTTCATGTCCTGACAATCCTCTGCATCAAAAGAATTTTCATCCCTTCCCCCATTACCACTAATTAATGGCTCGAGGACTAGAGGGCCTTAATTCTTTCTGGTCTCTAGTCATTGAATCATCAATTAATGGAAATAATTTTTTCCCCCAATTTACTCACCAAAGTCACTTTCTGAACCATTCAATCGGATCTCCTTTGTTCCAACTCCACCAATCGCCCAACATCAGCTTTACAGCTACATTGCTAATGGGAAACCATGCCCCATGAGTCAAGGAAAAATCTAAAAGCAAAACATCTGTGCTTTTATCGGCTTGTCCAACTCTGGTATGGGAAATGAGTGAAGAGGCCTTTCAAAGATTAGGGAGCCTTTTGTACTGCAGTGTCAGCTCTGGGCGCAATGCTGAGTGAGGAGAACATACACGAGAGGCCAGGATAGGGGAACATGAGATTGGAACTGAGCAGCAGAGCGACAGGAAAGAAAGGAGGAGAATAGAAGTTGGGAGATTGAACGCGTATTACTAGCCATTTTTGAGGGATTTACATTAAGGTCTCAGGTAATGCTTATGGTGGTGCAAGGGGCCCATGGATGATTGATCGTAAATCAGAGTTGCTGTACTATTTTGTAAAGCATACAAATATTGGCCATTTTTTAACTCCTGCATGGTGCTGTCTGATAATCTGAAGGTTGAGAGGTGGGTAGCTGGGTCTTTTTCACCAGAACCTTCCAGGAATGAGGTGACACTCCGATCAGAAAATAAAATTGCTTCTGGCTGCATCTCACATACCCTCACAAAACGAGCTTTACCTGGTTGGAAAACCCACATTTCAGAGGGAACTGGGAGGCGGTAACGACTGCATCACTACCCTGGCAAACCGAGGTGTTGCACAGAATAGCATCAAATTTACAGCACAAAAAACGGTTAAACGGCCCAACTGTTTACGTTTCACACAAGGCAACTCCCACCTACCCTTCATCTAACTCCATTTGCTTCTATCCCTTATGTCCTTAGCAACTCTTCTGCGAAATACAAATTGTTGTTGTCCCTATCAACTACACAAGTTCTCGGACACAGAGACGGGAACCGTGACTGGATGGAATGTCAGGCTGATGTGAAAGGGAAGAGTTTGCCATTGTAATATAACTGCACACGGTAATGCATGGTGAGCAAAGTCTTTAGTCAGGATTCTCCGGTTTTCCAGCCGCCTGTTCCTCAGCCACTTACCATTTGCTGACAATGGGATTCTATCTTCCCACCACTTGTAACCACCCCAAGCCGCCGGGAAACCTAAGGGCGGGAGTGCGCTATAGGCAGGAAAAATGAATTGCAATGACCGGAGAATTCTGGCCTTCTTCTGTGTGAAAGGGCCTTTCGAAAAACCTGACTTCGATGATTAAATGTTGACGGCAGAATTAGGCACCGCGGGACAGTTTAAAAATGAATTGAACTCATTGTTTTGTTACAGCTGAGAATGACACACCTGCAGCGTGCGTTTAGTATCATTCGGCCTTCATTCATTCAGCTTGTAATGATTTATTTGGTTTTGAAGGTTTATAAGCGGTTGCTAGCCTTATGCTTTGCTGTGATGGGCAATAAAGGCAGGTGCAGACAGGCAGGGTACGGACTGCGTTTGACCTTTAAGGTTCTTGTTTCATGACATGTTATATTACTGTACTATTCAAAGCACATTGACTTACTGTCTTAACAACTTTTAACCTTTGCTCCCTTCATGTGTCTGTGTGTATCTGCACATTTATCTATCACTGTGTCATTCCCGTTCTCCGAAAGACAACGCGGTGCCATTTGCTCATGTAAGATACCAATTGTTCGTTGCACTTTACAACATAGCAACAGGTTTGGCCTCCTGCGATAGAGTGAAGAATGCACTGGGAGATAAAGAAAGCAGCCCAGAATACCAAATGGATTCAAATTTGATGCAGCTATTACTGCTACAAGGTGGCAAAGTGGTTTTAAACACTTATCAGATTAATGCCCCGAATCCTGATTAAAAGGAGGTGTTGTAAAAATTAGCCTGAGTTCCTGCCCTTGGTTGGCTTGCAGTGATTCCTGTTTGGAAATGTACTTGTGTGGTGGCTGTGTGGGTCCAGGACCAGGCTCAACTGTGATGTACCTTTAGGTGGGATAGCCCATCAATCCTCAGCTGCCTGGGGTCTACAGCATTAAGACGCGCTTGATGTATCAAGCGATAAACATCTATGCTAAACATGGGGCAGCAGAAGTTAGCGCCTTCAGGAATTCAGCAGAGAGGAAGGTAATAACCAAAAAAGGCGGTATGGTCTGGGTAGCATTCCAGTGCAGACTTCGAGGCTTATCCTGTATAGTCACACAGGAGACAGACAAAAGACATGTTTGTTTCCAAGGCGAGTTTTGCCTTTAACAGATCACCAGCCTGTTTCTAGGGGCTATAGCTTGAGGGGACATCACTCCACATCAAGAATGGCTGACCAGGAATCTCCCACTTTTACCACCTGCCCAAGGCGTCATGGAAGAATTTACAGGTTGCTAATCAACCAAAGATAAAAACAAATTACTGCGGATGCTAGAATTTGAAAAAAAAGAAGAAAACGTTGGGTGATCTCAGCAGGTCTGACAGCATCTGTGGAGAGAGGTTGGAGCTAACGTTTTGAGCTTGGATGAGGGCAAAGGCCTGAAAATCCCACCCACATGTAAAACACCAGACCACAGAAGGATTGTAGCCAGTTAAAATGGCTAACTCCCGATTTAAAATGGCGAACGACAAAGGCTGATGGGAAAGTCAGCCAACAGGACACAAATGAGCAGCTGCAGGTTGACTGTGTATTTACCTCTGGAAAGGCCAGACAAGATCGATATCAGCAACCATCAGCATAACAAAACACCAGACATCTGCATATTAATGAGCAATCCCCGGGAACAATGAGCAACATTTAGACACACAAAGCCAAACCAGACTCTTCGGCGCCAGCAGAAGCCTACACAAAAGGAGGTGAACGACCACCTCAGGACCGCCCATCGATCAGGGAACCGCTCCAGCATTGGAGAAAATCGAGCCAAGTGATTGGGACAAAGTCCAATCACTTGGAACCAGGTACAGGGTCCGCCCCGAAAGGCGGGAAGCCCCTGGGGACTATAAGAATCAAGCCCAAGTTCAAACCGTTCTTCTTGACCGGGTCACTCAGCAACGCGAACCAACCCTTGACAGTGACCGGTTCAGCCACTGCCGATATCCAGTAAGTCTTACTTCAACGCTCACTACGAGATAGGCGCTCCTAGCTACCAATCTGTACCAACTTCGAATCCCGCAGGCTCAGAACCCGAACGAAAGGCCATTTGTTTCCCTGACCTGGTGGGCCAGTTCCAAGTTAAGTATTGGCCTGTTAGCTGTAGAAGTAGCTTAGACATAGAATTTGTACATGAGCAGTGATTACTGTGTAAATAAATGTGCTTTGATTTAAATCTTACTAAGCGGTGTATTGGATTATTGATCATTACTCGGACTTGAACCACGTGGCGGTATCATAAAGATACCTGGCGACTCAAGAGCAAAGGTGATAAAACAGAGCAATTAAACTAAGGCAAAAGTTAGCAACAGTGGGCGACGTATTCGGGTTGATCGCCTCAAGGGTGGGTCAGGATGCACCGGCTGAAGAATGGGCCTGGCCATGGGCGATAGAGGAATATGCAGAGTGGCAGGAAGCTCCACGAAGTCAACATCAGGGACAACAGGAGGGCGTGGCACCGGCGCATGATCACGTAGCGAGTGCGGAAACAGCCGAAGGGCCCGCCGATTACGCCGGCGAATGGAGCCATCAGGCATGCGAACCAGGAACGAGCGGGGAGCCACGCGGCGGAGAACCTCGGCAGTTGCCGACCAGCCACCCTCTGGTAGGTGTATGCGGACGTTGTCTCCAGGCGCCTGGGCAGGAAGATCAATTGCCCGAGTGTCATGTGCCACCTTCTGCTGAGCACGCTGCATCCTTTGCAGTACTGGAGCATGGTCGGGTTTAGGAACATGAATGGATGGCACAGTGGTCCTGAGGGCGCGACCCATCAACAGCTGGGCTGGTGAGAGGTCAGTGGATAGTGGGGCCGAGCGATAGGCCAGCGGGGCTAAACAGAATTCAGATCCGGCATCAGCAGCCTTGCAGAGGAGCCGCTTGACGATATAGACGCCCTTTTCCGCCTTGCCATTTGACTGGGGATGCAGACAGCTGGACGTCACGTGTGTGAAGCCATATGAAGCGGCAAACGAAGACCATTCTTGACTCGCAAAACAGGGCCCATTGTCCGACATGACAGTAAGCGGAATGCCATGGTGAGTGAAGGTTTCTTTACATGCTCTGATTACAGCTGATGATGTCAAGTCGTGCAGGCGTATGACCTCCGGATATTGGAAAAATAGGCAATTATGATGACGTAGTCCCTGCCGAGCGCATGAAAAAGGTCCACACCCACCTTTGCCCAGGGGGACGTTACCAACTCATGGGGCTGAAGCGTCTCAGGGGGTTGTGCCGGCTGAAACCTTTGGTAGGTGGGGCAGTTGAGCACCATGTTGGCGATGTCATCGCTGATGCCCGGCCAGTACACAGCTTCTCGGGCCCTCCGCCTGCACTTTTCAACCCCAAGATGGCCTTCGTGCAATTGTTCGAGGATAAGCCTGTGCATGCTGTGTGGAATCACAATCCGGTCCAACTTTAGGAGGACACCGTCAATGACGGCCAAGTCGTCCCGGTCATTGTAGAATTGTGGGCACTGCCCCTTGAACATAGAACATAGAAAAACATAGAACATAGAAAATACAGCACAGAACAGGCCCTTCGGCCCACGATGTTGTGCCGAACCTTTGTCCTAGATTAATCATAGATTATCATTGAATCTACAGTGCAGAAGGAGGCCATTCGGCCCCCTGAGTCTGCACCAGCTCTTGGAAAGAGCACCCTACCCAAACTCAACACCTCCACCCAACACCAAGGGCAATTTGGACATTAAGGGCAATTTATCATTGGCCAATTCACCTAACCTGCACATCTTTGGACTGTGGGAGGAAACCGGAGCACCCGGAGGAAACCCACGCAGACACGGGGAGGACGTGCAGACTCCACACAGACAATGACCCAAGCCGAAATCGAACCGGGGACCATGGATCTGTGAAGCAATTGTGCTATCCACAATGCTACCGTGCTGCCCTTAAGAACAAATAAATCTACACTATATAATTTTCCCGTAATCCATGTACCTATCCAACAGCTGCTTGAAGGTCACTAATGTTTCTGACTCAACTACTTCCACAGGCAGTGCATTCCATGCCCCCACTACTCTCTGGGTAAAGAACCTACCTCTGATATCCCTCCTATATCTTCCACCTTTCACCTTAAATTTATGTCCCCTTGTAATGGTGTGTTCCACCTGGGGAAAAAGTCTCTGACTGTCTACTCTATCTATTCCCCTGATCATCTTATAAACCTCTATCAAGTCGCCCCTCATCCTTCTCCGCTCTAATGAGAAAAGGCCTAGCACCCTCAACCTTTCCTCGTAAGACCTACTCTCCATTCCAGGCAACATCCTGGTAAATCTTCTTTGCACCTTTTCCAGAGCTTCCACATCCTTCCTAAAATGAGGCGACCAGAACTGTACACAGTACTCCAAATGTGGCCTTACCAAAGTTTTGTACAGCTGCATCATCACCTCACGGCTCTTAAATTCAATCCCTCTGTTAATGAACGCGAGCACACCATAGGCCTTCTTCACAGCTCTATCCACTTGAGTGGCAACTTTCAAAGATGTATGAACATAGACCCCAAGGTCTCTCTGCTCCTCCACAATGCCAAGAACTCTACCGTTAACCCTGTATTCCGCATTCATATTTGTCCTTCCAAAATGGACAACCTCACACTTTTCAGGGTTAAACTCCATCTGCCACTTCTCAGCCCAGCTCTGCATCCTATCTATGTCTCTTTGCAGCCGACAACAGCCCTCCTTACTATCCACAACTCCACCAATCTTCGTATCGTCTGCAAATTTACTGACCCACCCTACAACTCCCTCATCCAAGTCATTAATGAAAATCACAAACAGCAGAGGACCCAGAACTGATCCCTGCGGTACGCCACTGGTAACTGGGATCCAGGCTGAATATTTGCCATCCACCACCACTCTCTGACTTCTATCGGTTAGCCAGTTTGTTATCCAACTGGCCAAATTTCCCACTATCCCATGCCTCCTTACTTTGTGCAGAAGCCTACCATGGGGAACTTTATCAAATGCCTTACTAAAATCCATGTACACTACATCCACTGCTTTACCTTCATCCACATGCTTGGTCACCTCCTCAAAGAATTCAATAAGATTTGTAAGGCAAGACCTACCCCTCACAAATCCGTGCTGACTATTCCTAATCAAGCAGTGTCTTTCCAGATGCTCAGAAATCCTATCCTTCAGTACCCTTTCCATTACTTTGCCTACCACCGAAGTAAGACTAACTGGCCTGTAATTCCCAGGGTTATCCCTAGTTCCTTTTTTGAGCCACCCTTCCGTCATGTGGCGCATCACATGTTGTAGAAGGGGGTCAGCCGCAGTCTCACGGCGAATGTGGGCCAGACTTGTATCAGTAGCTGGCAGATTGGCTGGTGTGAAGGCTACATGTGCGTCGACCTGACAGACGAACCCCCCCCCCGATTCGGGCGGTGTGCTCACTGCTCTGGACAGGGCATCCGCGATGATGAGGTCCTTTCCCGGGGTGTAGACCAGTTGGAGGTCATACCTCCGGAGCTTGAGCAGAATGCGCTGGAGGCGAGGGGTCATCTCATTGAGGTCCTTTTGTATGATGCCGACCAGGGGGCGATGGTCGGTCTCCATGGTGAACTGAGGATGACCATACACATAGTCGTGGAATTTATCTATGCCGGTTAACAAACCCAGGCACTCCTTCTCGATCTGCGCATAGCGCTGTTCTGTGGGGGTCATGGCCCGCGACGCATAGGCAACCGGGGCCCATGATGCAGTGTCGTCCCGTTGCAGGAGTACCGCCCCAATGCCGGACTGGCTGGCATCAGTCGAGATCTTTGTATCTCGAGTAGTGTCGAAGAACGCCAATACCGGGGCGGTGGTGAGCTTGATCTTGAGCTCCTCCCATTCCTTCTGGTGTGCGGGAAGCCACTGGAACTCCGTAGTCTTCTTCACTAGGTGGCGAAGAGCCGTTGCGTGGGAGGCAAGGTTGGGAATAAACTTCCCCAGGAAGTTGACCATCCCGAGAAAGCGTAGCACTGCCTTCTTGTCTGCCGGCTGCGGCATGGCTGTAATGGCGCTCACTTTGTCTGCATCCGGACGCACTCCTGACCGGGATATGTGGTTCCCCCAGAAACTTTAGCTCAGTTTGGCCAAAAGAACACTTGACTCGATTGAGGCGCAGGCCGTGTTCTCGTGTCCGAGCAAAGACGCGCTGGAGACGACTGATGTGCTCCTGTGGTGTGGTGGACCAGATGATGACGTCGTCAACATAGACACGCACCCCTTCGATGCCCTCCATCATCTGTTCCATGATTCGATGAAACACCTCGGATGCCGAGATGATGCCAAACGGCATCCTATTGTAGCAGTACCTGCCAAAGGGAGTGTTGAAAGTACACAGCTTCCTGCTGGACTGATCCAGCTGAATCTGCCAAAAGCCCTTTGAGGCATCAAGCTTGGTAAAAATTTTAGCTCGGGCCATTTCGCTCGTGATTTCTTCACATTTGGGTATGGGGTAGTGTTCTCTCATGATGTTATTGTTCAGGTGTTTCGGGTCGATGCAGATCCGGAGCTCGCCAGAGGGCTTTTTTACGCATACCATGGAGCTGACCCATGGCGTAGGCTCTGTGACCCGGGAAAGCACTCCTTGGTCCTGCAGATTCTGCAGCTGCTGCTTGAGGCGGTCCTTGACTGGTGCTGGGACTCTACGAGGTGCGTGAATGACCGGGGTGGCGTCCGGTTTGAGCCGTATTCTGTAGGTGCAGGGCAGTGTGCCCATGCCCTCGAAAACTTGCTGGTTGTGGGCGAGGAGCGAGTGGAGCTGCGCCCTAAAGTCTGCATCTGGGAAACCGGACGTGCCTTCTGGAGACAGAGTGTGTACCCGCTGAATGAGGTGGAGGATCTTGCACGCCTGTGCGCCTAGCAGGGAGTCCTTCGAGGATCCAACTATCTCAAAAGACAGTGTGGCTGTGCATGAATTGTGTGCAACCTCGAGCTGGCAGGATCCCATGGCCGGGATAACATTGCCGTTGTAATCGACCAACTGACAGCGGGATGGCCGAATCGGTGGTTTGACCTTCAAGGTGTAGAAGGCTGACGATGCAATCGGTTGACCGTTAAGGTGGCACACCATTCATCGCCCAGATTAACGCTGTGCACTGGCATCGGCTGGTGGGTCCTACTTGGGGACATCCGATTTCTGTCTATTACCGCAACGCGGAAGGCTTCCCGGTCGTCGGTATCACCGGTCTGTGACGTCGTCAGGGTATGACTCGGTGTATGGAGGCTGAATGGCCCGCACGTCCCTGCGAGGCTGGCGGAATTGCGGAGCGTTGGCAGGTTGAGCTGATCGACAGCAGGCAGCGTAGTGGCCCATCCTGCCACAGCGGAGGCATTGTCGAGTTTTGACTGGACATTGCCACTTTAAGTGTGCGGATCCACAGTTGCCGCGCGTCGTGACGTCATGGCATTCGTTGTGCCACCGCGCATGTGCGGTGCGGTCCTGCGTAGAGTGCGCCTGCGCGTCACGTCCCTCTGCGCCGACGTCCCCTCTTTTGGCGCGTACAAGCGCGGGAGGCCTAGGAAAACACGTGAAATGGCCGCCCTCGTCCGGGCTGCGGGCCGGGAGGAACTCGATCGACTGGACCCGCTCGGCCTCGTAGAACCCGTGCCGTACCGATTCGGCCGCCTGGAATTGGGAGTACCGGCTGGTTGCGTTTTCATGGAGGACGCAGGCTTCGATGGCGGTGGCTAGGGTGAGGCTCTTAATTTTGAGGAGCTGCTGGCGTAGGGTGCCCGAGGTGACCCCAAAAACTATCTGGTCCTGAATCATGGAGTCGAAGGTGGCCTCGTAACCACAGGACTGCTCGAGGATACGGAGGTGTGTCAAAAAGGATTGAAAAAGCTCATCCTTACCCTGCAGGCGCTCCTGGAAGAAGTACCTCTCGAAACTCTCATTCACTTCGACGCTGAAGTGTTGCTCAAGTTTTAGAAGGACCGTCTTGTACTTTTTCTTGTCCTCGCCTTCCGCGAATGCCAGGGAGTTGTAGATGTGTATGGCATGTTGCCCTGCCGTGGAGAGGAGGAGGGCAATCTTCCTGGTGTCCGATGCATTCTCCCTGTCTGTGGCTTCTAGGAAGAGCTGGAAGCGCTGTTTAAACAGCTTCCAGTTGACGCCGAGTTTTCCAGCGATTTGGAACGGCTGCAGCGGGCTGATGGTGTCCATGGCGCAGGATGGCGGATCTCTGAAGAGGTGCAGGTAGGTCTCACAGTTGCTGGCGAGTTTCCAATCCTGGTACCATGTCGTGTTGGGTGTTCCGATACACAAACGAACCAACACGGTTGTAGATGGAACAACTCTGTTTTATTATTCTGCATAATAACAACTGTTAACTTCTGGCTGTGGTTCGTACTTCACCAGTTAACCTGTGGTCCCAGCCCTAGCACTGTCTTAGAGAGGCACTCAGCACACGGTGTATGTCTGAGTGGCACGCTGTGAGCTCTGTGCTCTGAGCTATCCCCTGGTAGAATGAGCGGGAACTGTGGTGTTCCCTGTTTTATAGTGCGTGTGCTCTCACTGGTGATTGGCTGTGATGTGTGTGTGTTGATTGGTCCATCGACCTGTCCATCAGTGTGTGTGTGTGATTGCACCATGATATGTTAATATGGATACCATGACACTGGCTATGTTAGCCGCCCAGTAGTAGTTGATCAGACTTGGCAATGCCAGTCCCCCCTCGCTGCGGCTCCTTTCAAGCATCGCCTTCTTCATCCGTGGGGATTTTCCCGCCCAGGCAAAGCTCATGATGATTTTGCCAGTCCTTTTGAAGAAGGACTGTGGGATAAAGATTGGGAAGCACTGGAAGATGAACAGAAATCTAGGGAGGATTGTCATCTTTACAGTCTGCACCCTCCCAGCCAGTGACAGCGGGAGTGCATCCCATCTCCGAAACTCCCTCTTTATTTGTTCCACCAGCCTAGTCAAATTTAACTTATGCAACCTGCCCCAATCTCGTGCCACCTGTATCCCCAAGTACCGGAAACTTTCCTGCACCAGCCTAAATGGCAGCTCCCTCAGTCTATTCTCCTGGCCCCTTGCCTGCACCACAAACATCTCACTCTTGGCCATATTTAATTTGTACGCTGAAAACCGGCCGAACTTCCTCAATGTTTCCAGTATATTTTCCATCCCGGCCAGTGGGTCCGACACGTACAGGAGCAGGTAATCCGCATAAAGAGAGATCCTATGTTCCACCCCACCCCTAGTCATTCCCTTCCACCCCTTCGCAGCTCTCAACGCCATCGGCAACGGCTCTATGGCCAGCGCGAACAGCAACGGGGAGAGTGGGCGCCCCTGTCTGGTCCCGCGGTGTAGTCTGAAATAATCTGACATTATCCTGTTTGTCCTAACGCTAGCTTTTGGGGCCTGGTACAATAGTCTGACCCAATTAACCAGTCCCTCCCCGAACCCAAACCGTCAAAGCACCTCCCACAAATAGCCCCACTCCACCCGGTCGAAGGCCTTCTCAGCGTCCATTGCCACCACTACCTTCACCTCCTTACCCGGCGGGGGCATCATGATCACATTAAGCAATCTTCTCAAGTTAGCTGTCAGCTGCCTGCCTTTCACAAACCCTGTTTGATCGTCCCCAATCACCTCCGGTTCGCAGTCCTCAATTCTAATCGCCAGGACCTTGGCCAGGAGCTTGGCATCCACATTGATCAGGGAGATTGGCCTGTATGACCCGCAGGATTCCGGGTCCTTGTCCCGCTTCAGTATCATCGAAATGGTGGCTTGCGACATCGTCGGTGGCAGGGTCCCTCTGTCCCTTGCCTCATTAAAAACCCTTGTCAGGACCGGTCCCACTACATTCCAGGTGACCAGCCTGGTTGGGGGGCACAACCACCCCCCCCCCCCCCCCACCTCGGTCAGCCATAACCTTTCTTGGGCCCGCCCACGGCCCATGCGCCGTGCCATTCCTGGCTCGCCTCTTGGCTGACCTCCTTTCCATTACCTACTTCAGATCCCCCCTACGTCAGCAAAATAACTCCCCCCCTCCCCCCCCTTGCAACATCCCCCAATAGCCCCACCCTGCCATTCACTGGTTGTATTCTCCCCCCCCCCCCCACCTGACTCCCTTGACTAGCCAATCTGCTAGCCCGGTGACTCATCGCTCCGGCGCCCCCTTGTCTCACTTCCATTGTTTCCCCGACCTCATCTCCCCACTCCCCAGCACACCATCCCCCCCTCCGACCCACTGGAGCAGTCTCACTAAGATGGGAAAGATCAGACACGATGTAAACATCAACCAGCAACATGAGGCTGCTCCAGGTACAATACAGTTCTAGCTGTGCACACAGAAAAGTGTTAACCCACGTCCCTTTCTGAGCACCAAAAATATATCTAATAACACCGCAGTAACCCAGTACCCGTACATCCCCCATCCGAAACAAACATAAAAACCATAGACATAAATGAAACAAAAGCCCCCAACCAACATCTTTAATCCCCATTGCTGACCGGCCACCCTTTTGTTACAATACAGGCTCCAGCGCACTCAGAGAGCCCAGCAAAAGGTCCCCACCACAACAGGAGAAAAAAAAAAGGAGAGAAAAAAAAACTACAGAAAAAAGGAAAAAGACCATTCGAGGAGGGGGGGGGGGGGGGGGGGGGGGGGGGACCCCTCCCCCGACATCCCCCACAGGCAAAAACTGCCCACAAAAAATACACCACAAGGCACCTTTAAAGCAGTAAACAGTCGACCTGCAGTCCAGACACAGTAGGCGTCCCTTCAACCAGTAATTCTCAGACCCTAGCTTGCATCCGTGGGTCCTTTTTTCGGGACCAGCCCCTGATCCCTCACAATGTCCATCGCTTCTTCGGGCTCGGAGAAGTAGTGGTGTTGGCCCTGATGCGTAACCCAAAGACGGGCCGGGAAGAGCAGACCAAACTTCACGTGCTTTTTGAACAACACCTCCTTAACTTGTTTAAAGGCTGCTCGCCGCCTGGCCACCTCCTGGCTTAGGTCCTGGTAAATGCGAAGGACACTGTTATTCCACGTGCTGCTCTTAGCGCTCTTTGCCCACTGCAGCACCCAAACCTGTACTCTGTGTGCCCCCTCCAGCTCCGGCAGTCGTGGACAGGCTTCAGCCCCCATCAGCTGCATCAACAGGTCCTCCACAAACGCTGTGGCATCAGCTCCCTCCGCCCCCTCCGGGAGTCCAATGATCCTCAGATTTTGTCTACAGGCTCTATTTTCCAGCTCCTCTACTCTGTCCAGCAGTCTTCTCGGTCTCTCCTTCAACCCGTCGACTTCTAGCGCAGCAATCATCTGCGCGTCCGCCTGCTCCTCCACCGCCTCTCCCAGCTCCTTAACTTTTTCATCCTGGGCATGCAGTCTCAGGTTCAGCTGATCCACTGCCTTCTGAAGTGGGTCCAAGTTATCCCGCTTCAACGACTCAAAACTGCTCTTTATCACCTACAGCATGTTTTCCAGAGCCTGCTGGATCGCCGGGTCCCAGGTCCGCAGGTCCGCCATCTTTGCTCCCTGGTCAGCTTCCCCTGCACCTTGCCTTTGTCCCTTCCTCTCCCATTTGCGCTGCTTTCTGCTCTCCCGCAGTTCCATGCAGCTCTGCTCGCTCCTTAGCCCCCCGTGGCCGTCCTTTCACAGAACCGAAAAACCGGGGAAACCAGGTCCTCAAATCCCGCCGGAGTGAGAGCCCCCGAATGTGCGGCTCACTCACTCATTGCCGCCACTGGAAGTCCCCCAACAGGCTGTTTCTTCATTATGGTTTTAAATGTTTGAACTGCCCGTTGGGCCAGGCCATTAAACAATGGATGTTTCAGCGCCGTTTGGATGTGTTTAATGCCATTTGACTTCATGAATACCTGAAATTCTCCACTGGTAAACAAGGACCCCTGTTGTTGGTGCAGAAACTTGGCCAGAATTTTTCTATTGCTGCATGAGAAGTCGTGGAGGACATGTGATGAACCGCTAACCATTTTGTGGGTGTCAACCATAATAAGGAACATTGATTCCAAGAATGGGCCAATGAAGTCCATATGCGCCCGTACCCATGGTCTTCCTCGCCATTCCCATAGGTGCAAAGAGGCCAAAGGTGGGAGCTTCTGGTTCTCCTACTGCTTCACCAGATTCTCGATGTTTGTATCGAGCCCAGGCCACCAGACATAGTTCCTAGCGAGCATTTACATCTTGGACACCCCGGGTGCCCATTATGTAATTCTGTCAGGTTTGGGCGCCGACCTGGGTGGGAGATGACCACCCATGCTCCCCACAGGATGATGCCATCTTCTACAGTCAGCTCTTGTTGTTTAGCGAGGAATCACTTCCTGCCATCTGTGAGGTGCCCTCGGATTCTGCCACTGAGGAACATAAGGCGTAACATTACCAGAGTGGGGTCCTTCTGGATCCACGCTTGAATCTGCTTCGCGGATACTGGCAAGGTATCCAGGAAGCTCAGATTCATGATGATTTCTCCAATGCCGGCAGAGGGACCAAATTGTGGGCATTGGGAGGCAACTCAGGGCATCGGTGTTGACAATGTGAGTTCCTGGCAGGTGCATGAGAGAGAGTATTCGTAGGTCACTAACAATAATGATCAATGTTGTATCCAAGCCGGGGAGGGCATGGGGGTCCACATAAGTCTTTACCCTTGCCTCCTTTATTTTTGGAATACCTCAGGGTATTTGCCAATTACCTCGTATAGTCCACCTATTCCTAGTTTAAAAATATGTAGCCAGTCCAGATGGATCCCCTGAACCTACTGCCCAAAAGGCTGGGTGCTGGACCTCGTACAACTAAGGGCGGGAGTTGGGCCGTCTGCAGCCCATAGGTAACCGGGGTCACAGTGCTCCCCATAATCTTCAAAGGTTCCCCTGAATATGTTCCCAACCTGGCCCAGGGGCAAGATCCTCATCCGGAGCCGCCGGAAAGTCTGTTCCCGATGATGGATTTGGCAGCATCTGTCTCCATCTCTATTTCTAGGGAATGGCCGTTGACCAAGAGTGTTCGCTTTATCGGGTCAACCTTAGGGTTGATGATGTAGTTTAATTGCATTGCTTTGTCCTCTAATGGACTTGCAAGGCCCGGACCCCTGGTGGCTTTGGCTTCCCACCTGGGCGGCACACATACTGCTGATTCTGGGTTGTGTCCTTTGGCCACACTTACAGAAGATTTGCGGCTTACACTTGTAGTTCTCCAGGGAGGTTTCCCTGGAATTTCCAATTTGGTCCCTCTGCCGGCATTGGAGAAATCATCATGAATCTGAGCTTCCTGGATATCCGGTTATCCGGCTGTCTTTTGAGATGCCAGAATGTACTGGCTGAATGTTGCATTGGTGCTGGATGAGGCACATGGATTCTTCAGTGGAGGTGCTGGTTTTTCTGTACGAAGGTCCTCCCCACCCCCAACGCGACTGACCATCATCACATGGAGTTCTTGGGCCACTTTCTTATCATTCTCCAAGGATAGTGCTAATTCTCTCATGCTTTTGAGGTCAAGATGGGTTCTGCTAACAAATCTTTTCGTACCGCAAAAGTATTGATCCCACACACTAGCCAGTCATGCAGCATCTCGATCAGGGTATAGGCCAAGCTCACAGTATTTGGTCAACTTCCTTAATCTAGGCAGGAATTCTGGCACGGGTTCTCCAGGGTCCTCCCAGCCGTGTTGAATTGGTAACGTTGGAGGATTACGGACGACTTTGGGTCGTGAAGTCTTTTTACTACATCCACAAGCTCATTGAACGTTTTAGTGTCGGGGCTGCAGGAAAAGTTAAACTCGAAATAAAGCTGGATACTGGGGCCTGCATGCTGTCAAAGGGATTACTTTATATCTGTCATCACTTTTTATGCCGTTGACGTGGAAGACGTAGTGCAAGCATTCGGCATACTGGGGCCAATCTTCTACTTCCACACCATAAGGCTTGAGATGCACAAACAAGGACATTTCCGGGTTTTTCTTTTTGCTTTCTTTCTTACCAGAGTTGTCATCGGGGGGGTTTCGATAAGGCTGCTCATAATCTCGGCTTTGATCCTCACCGGCAATATAATCATTCAGTGAGGCGCAGAGTGAAAGGCCGAACTGTTTTTTTAAAAAATGAAAATAAAGTTGTTACCGTGGCTCACAAAACAAATGTTCCAGCCCAGGACCATTGGGAACGGCTGGTCCGGGTCTGGGAGCTAAATTGAAAGGTCCCGCTGACGAGCCCCAGCTGGGTGTGCCTCTGCCCACTCATCACAGGAGCTCATATTCTAAGAGGTCCACGGGGAGATCGATCAGTGATCCCCCCCATGATTCTCGTGAGGGTTATCACACAAGAGTTACTTGAAGCAGAAGGGCAGCACAGAATTGTTGCAGCGCAGATGGAGACCATTTGGCCTTTCGTATCTGCACCAGCTCACCAGACAAGCATCATGACACAGTGCCACTCGCTGTGTGAAAACATTTTGCTCACATCACATTTGATTCTTTTGCAAATCACTTTAAATCTGTGCACCCTTGTTCTTGATCCTTTTATGAGCAGGAACAATTTCTCCCTATCTATCTGTCCAGCCCCCTCATGATTTTGAACACCTCTATCAAATCTCCTCTTAGCCTTCTTCTCTCCAAGTAGAACAGTCCCAAACTCTCCAACCTACCCTCAAAACTGAAGTTTCTCGGGCAGGATTCTTGTCAGCCATGCCGGAAATTGGGAAATGCCAAATCATAATTCTCTGTCACCTCGACAGCGGCACCCATATGTTCCAGAGCACACATACAGTAAACACCGTTTGGATATCATTTGCGGGCCTGACCACTGGTATTCTCCAGGGCCTCCGCGTTTCACCGCCTATTATGGGCCGAGTTCCCGGCAGCGCAGCTCACTTGTGCTGGTAAAAACTGGGCAAGCAGCGTCATGGCTGATGAGGGAGAGAATGGAGTCAGGACACAGGGACGTGACTGTGGGCTGCCGGGCCGGATATTGGCTGGCTGGCTGAGGCGTGGGGTGGGGGGGGCGCCCTGCCAGGGATGGGGTGGTGACAGGGAAATGGGCCGAGTGGCTGGGGTGACCCCGCACGGGACTGTGACAGTGCCCAGGCATGGAACGTCGTTACTGCGGGCAGCCATCTTGCTGCGCACCCCACAGACCACCCACCTTGGCTCCTGGTACTGAAGAGTGACACTGGCCATGTGGGTGCCCCCACCACGCCACCCCCGCATCCCACCCTCCGCCATACCCTCCCCTCCCGGTCGCCACCTGCCGGCAGGGCATCAGGTGGCCCACTGAAGGGCAACGCCCACTGTAGCTCCTACTTGGGGGCCAAGAGGGGGTCAAGGCACATACTGCTGGCGAGGACAGAAACAGCCAATGGTTACCCTGGCATCAGAGATGGAAGCCAGGGCCAGAGGCCCCCATGATGCTGGGCCAGGGGTGCAGAGATGAGAGGACATGCAGGGCCAGAGTCCACAGTGCCAACCAGGGCCACCATGTGACGAATGTGATATAAAATAGTTACTTTAGAGATATTAGTTACTGTAATGTAGAGATAGGCCAGTCTAATTCTGGTGAGTTCACAGACAAAGGATTTCAGACCGCATGGAAAAGCAGGAAGAGGTGTGTCCACCAAAGCAGGAGAAAAGGATGCTGAGTAATAGGGACCAGAGGAAGGGATTGGAAGTGAGCCAATCAGAATAGATCAAATAGGTCAGGAGGGATATAGGATGACCTATGGGCGTCGAGTATGTGAAACTTGATACCATTTGAATTGATTTGCAGAGATCCCTTTGTCTCTTTGTTCATTCGCTTTCCTGGATGTAGGAGACTGGATGTGTCCTATGTTTCTGTGAGAGGAATCAAGCTTGCAAGCTAAATTAAACAACTAATGCTGTACCTGCAAATCCATCTCGACTTTTATTGAGGCCAGACTGACGGGTAAAGAAACTTGGGATTCAACACATGTAGCCCGGTGGACTTGGTTGGGCACAGGGGTACGCACTATATTAACATGTCGGCCTTTCATCCCCTGCAGACAATAGATGTAGGAATTAAATCTGCAATGGTACCCTTCCTGTGTGTTGCAGCAGCCCTGGGGGATGCCCTGCAGCTGCATGAGCTGGAGCTGCTTGAGAAAGAGGAAGCTGCAGCAGTGGAGCAGGCAGCAGCGGTGCGTGCCGCAGAGTGACAGAAGGCAGCCGCCCAGGATGGAGAGCCGGCCGCCCAATAGGCTGACAAGGCGGAGGTGCAAAGGAGGAGCAGTTTGAGGCCTGGTGTGTTCCGGCAGCACCTGTCATTCAAGGACCTGCCGGACCGGGCATGCCGTTGAAGACTCCGGCTGAGCAGGGAGACAGTGCGATATATATTGCCATATCATGGCGCACCTGGCACTGCGGGGGTATGGGGGAGGACACCCACTCCCGGTGACCATTAAGGTGATGGTCGCCATGAAAATTTATACCACGGGTGTGGTGATATGCCTGTGCACAGTTTTGTGTATCGTTGTCTCGCAATGTATATAGTTTTTTTTTAAATTTAGGGTACCCAATTCATTTTTTCCAATTAAAGGGCAATTTAACATGGCCAATCCCTACCCTGCACATCTTTGTGTTGTGGGGGCAAAACCCGCACAAACACGGGGAGAACATTCAATGTATATAGTTATAAATGCAATCTCCAACCAGCTGGTGGCGATAGAGATCTACCGTGTGACTCGAGATATCTGGCAGTTCGTAGTAAGTCGTACAAGAGGATAGTTGTACTAGAAGTAGCTCCAGGAGAATTCACTGAATTAATTTCTTTTGTTACCATTTGCATCATAGTTCCTTTGTTATCTTTTCATGTGTTCATCTTGTTAATAAAACTATCATACTCATCAAAGAACTAGATGTTCTGTGTGCATCTGTATCACGGCCACAACATAGAACATAACATGGTATTAAGAGTGTAGAACAATTGAAGATAACAACGGAGAAGACGGGACGAAACAGGCTGAAGAAAGAAAAAAGAAAATTCTTCCACCTGCCTGGTAACCTACGGGCAACTGGAACTCAATGCAAGGAACGACTGTGAAGTTAGAGATGGAAGGTTTGAAGGCACCCCATCAGCTTCAAGTCACCGGTAATGTAGATGAGAATTGCTGTGATTTTATGCAGCAATTCAGACTCTCTGCTGCAACCCTTGGCTTGCAGGCACAGACTGACGAGAGGCGTATTGCGTTGCTGCTCACGATAGCAGTTCCTCAAGCAATAGAAATTCAGAATACCTTTGTGTTCAACAGCAAAGCGGAAACAAGAGCTTCAATGAAGAAACAAAGTACTTTGATCGGCATTGCTCTCCGAAGAAAAATGAAACGTTTGAACATTATATATTTTGTACGCTTACCCAGAAGGGAGGCAAATCTTTTGATACTTTTTAACCGACTTGCGGTTGAAGGCACAGTCGCGCAATTTTAGACTGTTAAAGTTGTCGATGTTTCGCGGTCATGTAGTGTTTCGAATGATGAAGCACATGGGAGGCTATTGTGGGTAGAAGAGCTTCAATTAGAAAATGCTATCAATATTTGTCATGCAAGTGAGCCAGCTGCACAGCAAATTAGTACACTCAACCTGAAACATTTTAGCGCCAATCTGGAAGAAGACGCCAGCATTGTGACGCAGTTGAATAAGAAACGCGGCTACCATTTTATGCGACCGACTGGATCCGCCATTTTATGCCAGTGATGTGGCAATCGACATGGGCCACGGCAATGCCCAGCATTTGGGAAGGTGTCTTCCAAGTGTGGCAGAACAAATCACTTTGTGAAGCAATGCTTTTCGCGTCGGGCAGTGGACCAAACAAGATCAGTCAATGTGATTGATGAGATGCCCATTGAAGACCTGTTTTTTGTTGATCTGATTTCGACTAATGACACAATGAGTCTGAATATGCAGAGTGATGAAGTCTTACTGACCAGTTGCAGCAATAGTGATGATGATGCTGATACCATCAAAGACAGATGGACAATTCCTCGATGCTAAATGCCACATTGATCAACTGCAAGCTTGACACCGGAGTAAGGGCAAACCTTCTCAGTTTTTCCGATTTGAATGGGCTTCAATCAAACAAGAATACTGAAAGACTACAATGGGAATGAGATCGCGACACTGGGAACATGTAAACCTGAAGCATGCGTACACAACAGAAGTCACATCATACTACTTTCCATTGTGGACATGAAATGCGAGTCCATCATAGGGAACGGATGCATGTGAGGCCCTGAACCTAGTTGAGCGGCTGTACATTCCAGACAGCGCTGTGACAGAGGGTCATTGTGACAGGCAACAAGATATAATGGCGTTGTTATCTGATGAGATACAAGCAAAAGTGGAGGAAGATAACCCAAATGAAGAGATGGAGGAGCCAAAGGGAATTCCAGAATTCTGGTTAACAATCTTCAAAAATGTGCATTTGCTCAGTGGCACGATACAGGAGCATGATGAGCCCATCCTAAAGCACCGACAAGCTGTAATCGTAAAATGTTCGGAGCCTAGACAGCCAATGAGCTTTACTCTGGAGTTTACGTTTGAGCCATGTGAGTATTTCACAAATGAGGGGCGAAATTCTCCGGAAACGGCGCGATGTCCGCCGACTGGGGCCCAAAATGGCGCAAGTCAGACGGGCATCGCGCCGCCCCAAAGGTGCGGAATGCTCCGCATCTTTGGGGGCCGAGCCCCAACATTGAGGGGCTAGGCCGGTGCAAGACGAATTTCCACCCCGCCAGTTGGCGGAAAAGGCCTTTGGTGCCCCGCCAGCTGGCGCGGAAATGACATCTCCGGGCGGCGCATGCGCGGGAGCGTCAGCGGCCGCTGACAGCATTCCCGCGCATGAGCAGTGGAGGAAGTCACTTCCGCCTCCGCCATGGTGGAGACCGTGGCGGAGGCGGAAGGGAAAGAGTGCCCCCACGGCACAGGCCCGCCCGTGGATCGGTGGGCCCCGATCGCAGGCCAGGCCACCGTGGGGGCACCCCCCGGGGCCAGATCGCCCCGCGCCCCCCCAGGACCCCGGAGCCCGCCCGTGCCACCTTGTCATGCTGGTAATCCCGTAAAATTTAATTTACGCCGGCGGGACAGGCATTTTAGCGGCGGGACTTCGGCCCATCCGGGCCGGAGAATCGAGCGGGGGGGCCCGCCAACCGGCGCGGCGCGATTCCCGCCCCCGCCGAATATCCGGTGCCAGAGACTTCGGCAACTGGCGGGGGCGGGAGACATCTCTCCCAGTCCCAGAGGGAGATGGCGCAGTCACTGGCTGATGTGACACAGACCCAGATGGCGATGGTACACTCCCTGGGTTCCGTGGCCACCAGCATGCAACCCTGATGGAGACCAGAGTGGGCCTCCAGGACTGGCAATGGCAGGTGGCAGGGGAGTCTCAGGTGATAGCTCCACTCGCAGCCCCGTCCCATGGAGTCGCTCGGGAGCCACTGGGCGCCCCTAGGGAGGAGGAGGTGATGGGACCTGTATCGGTGACTCCCACAGGGAGGTGCCGGAATGCCACAGCACCTCGGACTCCCCATCCCTCCCATCCTGGCCCGGTCGCTCTAGAATACAGTGCCAAACGGGGACCTACACCCCTGACGTACCGTCTGGAGATGCACCTAGACGTAGCATTAGGGCCTGTAAGGACAGAAAGTTAGACACCAGTTAAATTGGCATGGGAGCAATTTAGTTATTGGGGCGAGAGCAAGACTCTGTATATATGTTGTCTCATTAAACACCGTTCACACTGTTACAACCTGCCTCGGTGCTCTGTCAGATCGGTGTGAGGGGTGGGTTGGCCGGGCCGGCCAGAGATGTGAGGGGGTTTGTGGTCGGCAGAGGCCTGGGCTTCATGCTTCATCCTCCTCCTCCAGCACGTCGCCCCTCTGCTCAGCGATGTTGTGGAGTACACAGCAGGCCACCGCAAAGTGGGCGACCCCCTTAACGTCATACTGGAGGGCCCCTGATATTGCGGGTCACACAGTACATCTCTATCGCCACCAGCTGGTTGGAGATTGCATCGATAACTAAATACATTGATAGACAACTATATACAAAACTGTGCACAGGCATATCATCACATCCTCCTTCCTTTGAAAGTGTTATAATTTACATGCAAATGTAACTGTGCTTTACAAAACATGATCTGCATAATAATTTTAAACAGGTCACATGTACAAATGTAACTGTGCTTTACAAAACATGATGTGCCTGATAATTTTAAATGTGTCCCATGCGCACAGCTTATCACACGTTCAAACAATATCGTTCTGTTGGTCTCCTGAACCTTGACCGGATACTCGATCTCGCTTTAACCTTCGGAAGACCGGTTTTCTGGCTGGTCTTTTTTACGTCACCAACTTTTTTAGCCTTAAAAAGCGATGCTTCCTACTCTGTCTCCGTGTGTTTTCTTGTATGTTGGTCTTCCCGATGCTTGTGTCCTCACTATCGCAGGTACTACCCGGTCGACCAACTGTGTCCTCAACTATTCTTTGCTTCCCCTTCCTTCTCATTTGAATAATCCGCTCATTGCGTCTCCATTTCTTTTTGACTTTAGTAGCATCCTTCTTTGCTGCTGGACTCTGCCATGGGATTAGCCGGTTCCGGATCCCTTGTTTCTATATCTGCTTCTGGATCTTTTGCTAGGAAAGTTGACTTTGGCTCTTCTGCCACAGTAGCTGATTCTGGGGCCTTTGCTAGATTGAGGAGTTTTGGTTGATGCCCCTCAACTGGTGAGGTATCTACTGTCGGCATACTTTTGGATGCTTTCGCAGTTGCAGGCAAGTCGGCGACTTCAGGAATGATCTGAAAACCCTCGCATTCCGGTGTCTTAACTAGATCAATGTCCTCAACATTAGGCGTTAGTTCTTCACTTTGTGTTTTAGCTTCAATTAGTAGTTCGTCCTCATCTGATATGATGATATATGCCTCATCTTTTGTTGGAGAATTGATTGGTCAATTCCCAATCAATTGGCTCATCTTCATCTGATATAACGCTGCATGCTTCGTCTTTCATTGGAGAACTGGACAAAGATGTATCCATCTGTTCTTCCTGCAAGTCTTTTGAAGGACTGGCCTCAAGTATTGGGAAATCCATGACAGGAACCATTCCGTGGGCACAGGATGATTCACCGTACTGCTCTGGAGCCAGTTTCTCCAACATGGGGATTATTTCTTCAGTTACCAGTTGGCTGTTCGCAGTTGATTTGCTCTCAGCTGATGTCTCTGTGTCTGTGCCACATCGGCCAGCACCTGGGCAATGTCGGCAACATTCTCAGCCATGGCCTGCTGTGATTGCACCATGCTGAGCAGCGCTGCTGCAACGTGAGGGTGTCTCTGGCACACAGCTGCCTGAGAGAGGGCAACCCTGTCCTGGGCCTCGGCCAGCTCCTGCACAGAATGCCCCAGGCCTTGGACATGCTGAACCATAGCCGCAACTCTCGCCCCCAATGCCTCCACGGCGAACGCCACCCATGCGGTGTTGGCCTGGGTGTTACACATGGTCAGAACCACCTCCTGCTCCTGCACACAGTTGGGCTCCTTCACCTGCACCTGCAGGTACTGGATGCTCGCCGATAACCCCTCACGTATCTCCACAATAAATGGGACTGTCCGCTCCTGAAGCCCGAAACCCGTCTGGAGGACAGCTAGTCCCCGGGGTCGGCCCACCTTCCAACCTTCCACCCCCTCGGGTGTTCCTACCTCCACCTGCTGTACCGGAGCAGCTGTGTGGTGCGCACCAGACAGTGTCCCAGGAGCTTCTTCACTAAAGTGTCCAACCGAGGTGAGTGTCTCTGGGATGATGGAGGCTGTTGGAGACAACTGTGATGGGAAATCCATGTCATCCTCGGATCCAAGCTCTGGGGCAACCTGGGTCTTGGGTCAAGGGCTGTCGTCCGGACTGCTCACCTCCTCACAGCTCGGCTCGGGCTGTGGCACTGGCTGGGGGTGGGGGATGCCTGATGGACACGTCCCCCTCATCAGCAAGGCGCAAGACACGACGCCCGATTAGACTGCAGGCTGGGGGTGGTGGAGTGATGGTGGTTTGGGGGTGTGGGTGAGAGTACTGGTGAGGGTGGTGTAGAGGTGAGGGTGATGTGGGGGTGAGGTGGGCCTGATGGTGAGAGTGGTATGGGGATGGTTGTTGTGGGGGGGGGTGGTTGACACACGTGTCACAGGGAACTGCAATTCAGTGGGGTCTCACGTCCTTGCCCATGGCCAATCTCCAACCCTGCTACCTCCCTTTCCTCCGGGCCGGCAACCACTTCCAGGGCCCTCTTCCCTGCCACGGTGAGAGTCTGCAGGTCCAACGGTCCCCCTCCAGTTTTCTGCCGCTACTGACAGTTATGGCCGGTCTTGTCCAGGGAGGGGGCGGTGGGGAAACAGAGAACGACAGTGTTAGACAGTCCGACATATGAAGCCCAGGGGTCGGTAGCTGGTGGCCTCAGTGGCCAGGGCACCCGGCCATGGCGGCCGGTATGGGTGCTGGCATGTGGTGCACGGTGGGGTACACCCGTCCTCCGCCTCTGACTGCCTCTGTTACCTGCGTCCAAGGCACGGCGAATGGGGCCAGGGTACAGGGTCAATCACCTCTCCTCCACCGCATCCAGGAGGGTTTCCAGTTCGGCATCGGTGAATCTTGGGGTCGCTCTCTTTGCTGCTTTCAGCCTGCTGAGTGTCAATCGTGAATCCGGCAAATCCCACAACGTTTCTCATAAGAACCGATTGTGTCCACGTGGTGCCTGTGCTAGCCCATTAACAGTCTCTGATTCAGTTCAGGTGCAGCACCAGTTTTGCTGTTGTGGAAGTCCACAGATCCACGCCAACGTCAAGACTTAATCTCAGGAATGGAGAATCCAGCCCCTCATCTCTGGAACCATTCTTGTGAACCTCTTCTGCACTCTCTCTCCAATGCGTTCATAACTTTCCTATAGTGTCGCAGCCATGACCTTGCGCTTGAAGTCCATGCCCTATTAATAAATTCCAGACACTATATGCTTTATTAACTGCTCTCTCCACCTGTCCTGCTATCTTCAATGATCTATGCATTGTATACCCAGGTTCCTCTGCTTCTGCAACCCCTTCGGATATGCCTTATTGAAATGAAAAATGAAATTGTCTCTCCATGTTCTTCCTATCAAAATGCATCACCACACACTGAACCTCACCTGCCACCACCCTGCCCACTCCACCAGCTTGTCTGTGTCCTTTTAAAGTTCTACACTGCCTTCCTCATAGTTCACGTTTCTTCCAGGTTTTGTGTCATCGCAAACTTTGGAAAATGCCCCCTGCACTCCAAGATCAAGGTCATGAAGGTGTCAGGAAATTTGAATAGGGGCAATCAAACTACACATATCTCCCTGCAACCAGGTGGCATCCTGCCTGTGCCAGGGATCGGACCCTGAGATGCCCTACCCTTATGAGGCGGGGCGCAGGGAAGCTCGAGGACCAACTAATTGGTATGTTGGGGGATCCGAAGTCCGCAGTGGGGGGTTCAGAGAATGGGCCACCATTTTTAAATGGTGATCCGATCTCTGAGATAAAAAGGGTGGCACAATGGTTACCACTACTGCCTCGCAGTGCCAGGCACCTTGGTTCAATTCCGGCCCGGATGACTGTGTGGAGTTTACACTTTCTTCCCGTTTCTGCATGAGTTTCCTCCGTTTTTTTCCCACAGTCCAAAGATGTGCAGATTAGGTTGATTGGCCATGCTAAATTGCCGCTTAGTGTCCAAAAGGTTAGGTGGGGTTACTGGGTTACAAGGATGGGATGGGGCATGGGCCTAGGTAGCGTGCTCTTTCCAAAGGTTAGTGCAGACTGGATTGGCTGAATGGCCACAGTACTGAAGTGTGACTGGAATTATTATGCATTATGTTCAAAGCTAAGAGGATGTTCCCCCTCTTTAGGGATCTAGAACTGAGGGGGGGAGGGGGTGCACAGTTATGAAAATAAGGGGTGTCCTATTTAAGATGGCAATGAGGAGGATTTTCTTCTCACAAAGGGTCATTGGTCTTTGAAATTCTCTTCCTCAGAGAGCTGTGGGGGCAGGGTCATTGAAGATATTCACGGCAGGGTTCGACAGACTTTTGATTCGTGGAATTGCGGATAGCGATGAGGACTGTCAGAGGATGCAGCAGGATTTAGATTGTTTGGAGACTTGGGCGGAGAGATGGCAGATGGAGTTTAATCCGGACAAATGTGAGGTAATGCATTTTGGAAGGTCAAATGTAGGTAGGGAATATACAGTAAATAAATGGTAGAACCCTCAAGAGTATTGAAAGTCAGAGAGATCTAGGTGTACAGGTCCACAGGTCACTGAAAGGGGCAACACAGGTGGAGAAGGTAGTCAAGAAGGCATACGGCATGCTTGCCTTCATTGGGCAGGGCATTGAGTATAAGAATTGGCAAGTCATGTTGCAGCTGTATAGAACCTTAGTTAGGCCACACTTGGGGTATAGTGTTCAATTCAGGTTGCCACACTACCAGAAGGATGTGGAGGCTTTAGAGAGGGTGCAGAAGAGATTTACTTGGACGTTGCCTGATATGGAGGGCATTAGCTATGAGGAGCGGTTGAATAAACTCGGTTTGTTCTCACGGGAACGACGGAGGTTGAGGGGCGACCTGATAGAGGTCTACAAAATTATGAGGGGCATAGACAGAGTGGATAGTCAAAGGCTTTTCCCCAGGGTAGAGGGGTCAATTACTAGGGGTATAGGTTTAAGGTGCGAGGGGCAAGGTTTAGAGTAGATGTACGAGGCAAGTTTTTTACACAGAGGGTAGTGGGTGCCTGGAACTCGCTACCGGAGGAGGTGGTGGAAGCAGGGACGATAGTGACATTTAAGGGGCATCTTGACAAATACATGAATAGGATGGGAATAGAGGAATACGGACCCAGGAAGTGTAGAAGATTGTAGTTTAGTCGGGCAGCATGGTCGGCACGGGCTTGGAGGGCCGAAGGGCCTGTTCCTGTGCTGTACATTTCTTTGTTCTTTGTTCTTTGTTTGATTGACAAGAGGATCAAGGGTTATGGGGGACAGACAAGCAAGTGGAGTTATGGCCACGCTTAGATTATTGAATGATGGAGCAGGGTTGAGATACTGAATGGCCTCTGCTTGATCATATTTCTTATGTTCTCATGATCATCTATGAAAGGGGTTGTTTAGCACAGGGCTAAATCGCTGGCTTTGAAAGCAGACCAAGGCAGGCCAGCAGCACTGTTCAATTCCCGTAACAGCCTCCCCGAACAGGTGCCGGAATGTGGCGACTAGGGGCTTTTCACAGTAACTTCATTGAAGCCTACTTGTGACAATAAGCGATTTTCATTTTCATTTGCCCTCCATCCCAGCTACTTGAATCTCAGACCTTCTTTCTCCCGACACATCCTCCCTGACCGGCTGGGCATTTCCAGTCTTTTCTGGGGGGGGGGTTTTGAATTCCCAGTATCCAGAGAATTTCGCTTTTGAAATTTGCTCTCTTACCTTCTCCTATTTTGGTGATGTACTTAAACTACATTCTCTAGTCGTGATTTACTGGATTAAAAAATCTCAAATACAAACAAAGTGGAGGGGCTCATCGCAAGTCCTTCAGTGGGTGAACTATTTCTGTGTGTCGGCAGACATCTGCTGGCAGTTCATGGGCCGTGTTATGTTATGTACTCTGGGATAACACAGGCTGCAACTGGATGCAGCTTTAACCAAAAGATACTCCAGACCTTGAAGTTAGTTCAATCTGATTTATTGAACCAGTAGCAGTTAGCACAGTTCTCTATGAGTTCGACTCTCTGCTAACCTAAGTGTGGTTACTCTGTCTGAATGAACCAGACTAGCTCTTAGCCACATGCTGGAGGTGTGATACTGCACATACATCCTGGCTCACTCTGTAGATGTTCATCAGTGGAAAGAGGCGGAGTGTGAGTGCCTTGTGCCTCGTGCCTTTTATAGTGAGATACCACCCCTGAGTGTCCTGCCTGCTCATTGGTCATGTCCTGTTCTCTGTGTTCATTAGCTGCCTGTCTGTGCCTGTCTGTATATCATTATCTGCATGTCTGCATATCATGACAGGCCGTGCATTAACATTTTTAGATATTTATAATTATGCAATTCAAGGATAATTTTGGAGAATTACACAATCTGCATCGATAGTTTACTGTGCAAAATCTCCATTCTGACTAAAACCAAATGATTATCCAATCCTTTTCTCAAATGAGTTAATCAATACAACCTCAGTGCTTTTTTGCTGGGAATCTGCTCCCAACGGACTGCAGAGGGAGGGAAAAAAAATCTTCCGATCCACTATCTGACTGGAGGCTGGTTAATTTTGTAGCTGGGTCCCTTTGGTTATGCATTCTCAACTCAAATTAAATACTAATTAGATCTGTGTGAGCTGCGCCTTTAAGTTCAAATCAGAAAGATTTACCTGAGAGCATTGAACTACAAATTGGAGTGTATTGAGATTTGTAATCCTGATTGCGACATTGGAGAACTTCATCACAAAATCCCATAAGTCATAACCCGGTATATATTTGGGCAATAAAAGATTTGATTTTGAGTTTGTTAATGAGAGCATTAGGTAGATTAATTCACAATATTCCCTGCTTTGCTCGTGCTGTTCAAGAAAATCTCTTTAAACCAATAATGTCATTGAAAAAGATACATTAGTCATCGTTAAGTGCTGGTGTAATCTTTTTAAAAGCTCCAGTGTGCGTTTCGCATGTCAGTTTGGATTTACAGAAGATGGTGTCTGGGCAGATGCGAGTTGATTTAGATGTGGTTAGGTCTTTTAAGGGTGTTGAAGAATATCACAGCTGTAAAGAAACAACCCACGAAGTGAGCAGCTGCCCAACAGGTCTGCGGCACAAAGACCGCCTATAGAATGCTGTAAAAACATTTCTTTTCAACTATCCATTGAAAACAGAAAAGAGAGTGAATCACCTTGCAGATGGTTAAAATAACAGCTGAGCAGGCTACACTTCTGAATTTTTATATTTCTTGAAAGATGTGGAGCTTTTCCAAATTGCTTTTGGAGCAGTTTAATACCCTGTAGGAATAGAGCCAAACACCTGGGACATTTTAAGTCTTGGTTTTGTCGGATGCATTAAACCTGTTGAATGTTTAAAAATTATTGTTCGAATCCCCAGATGAGCCTTTCAACTATTCAAGGTGAGGTTCTATTTATAAGCAGCCATCAGTAATTCCTTCACCTTAAAAAGGCTGTGTGCTTTATATTTAGGCACAGCTAAGGCCCTGCAAGAGGAAGGATTTTCTTGACTGAGTGCCAATATTATTATGAAGTAATAGAGCAGATTTTTTATAAAGTAATATAGTCTGGTAAAAAAATCACCGAATGAAACGTACTGGGCCTTTTATCTCATTGGACATCGCTGGTTAGGCCAACATTTCTTGCTCATCCCTAATTGCCCTTGAGAAGGCCGTGGTGAGATGACTTCATGAACTGCTGCAGCCCCTGAGGTGTAGGTACATCCATAGTGCTGTTAGGGAAGGAATTCCAGGCTTTTGACCCAGTGAGAGTGAAGCAGCGGCTATATATTTCCAAGTCAGGATGGTGAAAGACTTGGATGGGAACATCCAGGTGTTGGGATTCCCATGTATCTGCTGCTTTTGTCTTTCTAGATGGTAATGGCTGTGGGATTGGAAGGTTCTGCCCAAGGAGCCTTGGTGAGTTCCTCAGCGTATCTTGTCAATGGTACACGCTGCTGCCACTGTACATTAATGGTGGCGGGTTTGGAGGTTTGTGAAGGGGGAGCAATCAAGCGGGTTCATTGTCCTGGATGCTGTCGATGCTGTACTCATCCAGGCAAGTGGAGAGTATTCCACCACACTTCTGGCTTGTGCCTTGTAGATGGCAGACAGGTTTTGGGGAATCAGCAGGTGAGTTTAAATGCCACACGAGCCTCGCCTCTGACCTGCCCTGGTAGCCACAGTATTTATATAGCTGATCCACTTCAGTTACTGAACAATGGTAACCCCCAGGAATTTGATAGTGGGGGATTCACGGCAGCACAGTGGTTAGCACAGTTGCTTCACAGCACCAGAGTCCCAGGTTCGATTCCCGCCTTGGGTCACTGTCTGTGCGGCGTCTGCACGTTCCCCTGTGTCTGTGTGGGTTTCCTCCGGGTGCTCCGGTTTCCTCCCACAAGTCCCGAAAGACATGCTGTTAGGTAATTTGGACATTCTGAATTCTCCCTCAGTGGACCCGAACAGGCACCGGAATGTGGCGCCTAGGGGAGTTTCACAGTAACTTAATTGCAGTGTTAATGGAAGCTTACTTGTGACAATAAAGGTTATTATATTATGGTGATGCCATTGAATGTCAAGAGGCGGTGGTTTTATCCTCTCTTGCTGCAGATGGTTATTGTCCAGCAGTTGTGTGGCGCAAACATTACTTGCCACTGGTCAGCCCAAGCCTGAATATTGTGAACATCTTGCTGCATTTGGGAATGGGCTGCTTCAGTGTCTGAAGAGTTACGAATGGTGCTGAATATTGTGCAGTCATCAGCGAATGTCCCCCCATCTGACCATATGATTCATGTGATGATCTCAGTCATGTTGCTTGGGAAGGACATTTTGTTCCAGGAGGCAGCCCTGTCCTTAAGGTTAGGCATTACAGGACAGCATGGTGGCGCCGAGGTCTCAGATTCGATCCCGACCCTGGGTGACTGTCCTTGTAGAGTTTGCGCACTCTCCCTGTGTTTGCGTGGGTTTCACCCCCACAACCCAACGATGTGCAGGTTAGATGGATTGGCCATGCTAAATTGCCCCTTTATTGGAAAAAATGAATTGGGTATTCTAAATTTCAAAAAAAGGTTAGGCATTTCAATTTGCCCTATGGTAAGGAACAGGAGGGTGTAACTATAATAAAGGGGCACAGGGTAGCAATGGAGGAGCCTCGGCCTTTGCAATTGTCCAACAGGTTTGAGGCCCTTGCAGCGTGTGTGGAAGAGAGCAGTTACTTAGGGGAGTATGAGCAACTGACCACGGCACCATTGGTGAATGAGGCCATTCCAGTTGGGGGGTGGGGTGCAAAAGGGAATGTGGTTGTAGTAGGGGACAGTATAGTTAGGGGGGATAGACATTATTCTCTGCAGCTGAGAGCATGAGCCCTGAAGGCCGCGTTGCCTGCTCAGTGTCAGTATTAAGGACGTCTCCTCAGGGCTGGAGAGGAACCTGAAGTGGGAGGAGAAGTGTTCCATTGTTTTGGTCCACATGGATACCAATAACACAGGGAGGACTAATAAAGTGGTTCTGCTGAGGGAGTCTGACCAGCCAGGAAGTAAATTAAAAACCAGAAACACAAATGTAATAATCTCAGGATTACTATCTGGGCCACAAGCAAATCAGCATTGGATATGTAAGATCAGAGAGTAGAATAAGTGGCTCAAAGACTGATGTGGGAGAAATGGGATTCAATATGGGAAATTGGCACCAGTACAGGTAAATAGGGAAGTGTTAAGACAGCTGCTAATTGTACGCTAATTACATTGGTGAAAGGCATTGTTTAATTCAGTACTTAGAGAACTTATAAAGGGAGACCGCCGAGACACTGAAGGTATCAGGTAGGAAGCAGACATAAATAACGCTGTATTCTGTGAATAAATCTATTATCAAGAAAAATGCTGGGTTTCGCTTCATATTTCAACAACTGGCTTGAGATTATCATAACAATGACATTTACCCGAACTGCATTGGGGCCAAATATGCTGGAAAATAATATAGTTAGGACCTGAGGGAGGGCTTTAGACTTAATAGTGGAGGTAAGGGTTCATGTGAGGGGAGATTTGCAAGGTTAAAGAGAAAGGGGAAGGCAGGGTACATGGTAGCGAGCAGTACAGTTAATGATAACCAGACTGTAACAGGAAGGGCAAAGCGCACCAGCAAGGGCAGCAATTCTCCGACCATTCGTAGCGGCGGGATTGTCTGGTCCCACCAGCAGTGCACCCCTATTCGTGGTTTTCCCAGCAGCATGGGGTAGCTACAATGGGAATTCCCATTGACAGTGGTGGGAATAAAGAATCCCGTGACCAGCCAGCGGAGAGTCACCTTCCCCCGCCGAGGAACGGGCGACTGGGAGGCCAGAGAATCCTGACCAAGGTGTTTTACATATCGGAAGGGCAGGAGTAAAGGAAAAGGAGGCGGGTTGACTCTGGCTGGAATTCTCCGGTCATTGTGATTCAATTTTCCCATCGACAGTGTACCTCCTCTAGCAGGATTTGTGGAGTCATGGGGCGGTTACAATGGGAAATCCCTTTGGCGGGAAGATACAATCTCGCTGCCAGGAAGCAGCACACCATCGAGATACACATGACTGGCAGGCAAGAGAATCCCGCCCGCTGTTAATCAAAGGATGGATCAGTACAATAGTGAGAAATTATCTTTGTTTGAATTTTCAAAATGTGTAATTAGTTTGGGTGGTGATAAGAAATAAGTCAGGGGTCCTGTCATAGGCTCCTTGACAATAGTTACATTAGAGAACAAAAACGGGCCTACAAAGTCAACCTGAACTCTTTTCCATGCCCACCAGACCACCCAGGGATGGAGCTTGGCTATGGGGCGGAACGACTACTGTGTCTGGCAAGGGTTACACTGACGCACCATGTTTTCAATATCTTTATCTATCCCTGGTCACTAAATGTAATAGTGAGCTTTCTTTCCATCTGGCCCAGATGGACGCTGTGCAATTCTTGCAACAGTGGCTCCCTCGCTGGGGACAGTACTACCACTCAAAACCCAGAGTATTACTCCATCCTCGGAGGTGAGCTCATCCCTGCGAGTGAGGTAAGGTCTCAACAGGTCAAATTTATCATGGTGCCAACTGGTCAATGTCATGTGGATCACCTGGGAAAGATAGTTGCCACGCAGGATCCAATTTCCTATGTGTCCTGATGACACCGGCAAGGTGTCAAGGAAGGTCGGCGCCAAAATGATTTATTGGGTCACTGGCAGTGTCGTCAGGCTTTTTGGCAAGTGGGGTCGACATAGTGCATTTGCATTTGAGATTTGGATGCCTGGCCTGTGTTGAAAGGAGTAGTCTGTGTTATAGCCCCAAATAGAGGTTATGGGATCAGGACCATACAGTTTCTCATGACCTCCCGGAATATGAACTTCACCTTTCAGAATGGGGGGGGCTTCCCCTTAACAAGGAGAGCCCCAGCTGCATAAAGGCCCTTGCCTGGTGCAGACCCTTTGGGGAGTGGAGGAGAATTTGGAATTGTATTGTAATAAACCATGTTCGGTAATTTCTCCTATCGTCTATGCATCCTGCTGACCGCGGATTTAACGGGTTGCCTGCAACACAGCCCATTGTTGCACCCTAGCTGAGGCTATTGGGAGTATTGGCTTATCTTCTCTAAACAGTCCCCACAATGGTTTGTGGTCGATTATTGTAAAACATCGCCCGTAGACACATTGATGGAGCTTTTTAACACCATACATAATCGTAGATCCTTCCTTTTTTTTCTGGGCGTTTTTACACTCAGCTTCTGAGAGGGTTCTGGAGGCAAAAGCAATTGGCCCCTCAGATCCGCCTTACATTTATTGGGATAAAACCGTCCCATCCCATATGACGATGCCTCACAAGTTAGAACGATTGGCTTCCATGAGTCGAAATGAGCCAAAAGACTTGAAGACCGTAAAGCTTGCTTGACAAGATGGAAGGCTTGTTTTTGTGGCACCTTTCAGTGCCAACGCTGATGTTTTCTCAAGAGCAAGTGTAGGGGTGCCAATGTAGCTGTTAGGTTTGGGATGAATCTACCATAATTGTTTACCATCCCCAAGAAAGACTTTAGTTCGGCTATGTTCTTCAGTGCCGGGATTTCTCGTATGGCTCAATCATTTTCTTCGAGAACTGCGTCTTCAGCAGTCCAATCGTCTGCTTGGCCAGTGAATGTAATTATGCATAAGTCTCATTGTAGCGAGTCTCAGCGGGTGTTTCTGGCCTCCGCACTGACATCATCAGCCACCTCCTGAGTGGGTGCACTTTCTCCTGAGGAACCATCCCTTCAATCGTTGCTTTTCCTCATATACAGCTGGAATCTTCAAGAGCCCTAAGATGTAACTATCATGGACGCTCCCTGGGAAATGGGAACACACCTGCATAATGTGCATTGCATGGTCACGAACGAGCTGGACATTGAGGGAGTGATATCCCTTGTGATTCAAAAATGTTGTGCCAAGTTGCCATGGGGAACACAGAGGCAAGTGGGTGGAGTTGATGACACCCTGCACCTCGGCATTCCTGCTATGCGGTTGAAGCCCATGGCCCTGACGTCGTGGATCGCCTGGCCCCCATCCAAGTTGATGTACATGCAGGCTCTCGCAAAGCGCCTCTGTGACCTCCCTATGTTCTGCTGACTGGGATTTTCTGCCCAGACTAGAACTACAATATTTTATTTTGTTTTTTAAGACTGCGGAAGGAATACTTCACTCCAGAAGTGATAACACGATGAAATAGGGATTTTGTATTTTACAACAAACCACTTTTATGAACACAATAATAAACTCTTTGACAACACACCCGAAAATAGCTCACAATTACCTCATAAACAATACTACTCAATACAGTAAATACCATACCCTCAATTACGATCTCTATTCCCAATTAAACAACAAAGGAAATAAACATACCGTAGTGATCTCTGTATGTGCATGTACACAAGCGGTTAATGTGCACCACATGATCACTAGAGGGCCGGACCAACAGAGGTATAAAAAGCAACCACATTGTGTCTCCCTCAGTCTCTCTCTCTCTCGGGTGCACTGTGACCAGGACAATATCAGAATAGTTCAGATGGCTAGTGGAGTTGCGTATAGTTACTGTAGTTAGATCTTGTTCACCTTATCACTAGTATCAAAGTTAAAGTAAAGAACTCATGCAGTTGTTGTTATAGTTACTCAATAAACTTTTGTTGTTACTGGACGAGTTTGAGTCTTCTTCATCGAGATTCAGAAGACCTCACCATCAGCCAAGGATTGAGTAGCACGAGTTACCTACCACACAGGTAACAAGACACATACAGCTCTGTATCCACCCTGATGGCACAGAGCAATACTTGCTTTCATAAGTTCATAAGATATAGGTGCAGAATTAGGCCATTTGGCCCATCGGGTCTGCTCCACCATTTGATCATGGCTGATCTGAGTGTGGCCTTAGCTCCGCTTTCCTGCCCACCCCAGGCAAGCTGCCACAAACGCAGCATGAATCACATGGAGAAATGGCATTTTTGTTTCAGAGGCTGAATATGCAGTGAGTTTTCCCGCCGTCGTGTCAATGGGATTCTCCCCGTTTTTGTCACCAGAACTGACAAGTTGAAAAAATATGGTAAGATTCCACCCGAGGAGGAATTTCTTCTCTCAGAGGATAGTGAATCTATGGAATTCTTTACTGCGGAGAGCGGAGAAGGCTGGGTCATTAGTTCAAGGCAGGGAAAGGCAAATTTTCAATCAGTAAAGAAATCAAGAGTCATGGGGATAAGGTGGGAAAGTGAAGTTGAGGATTATCAGATCAGATCACTCATGTTCTCATTGATTGGCAGAGCAGATTTGATGGGCCAAATAGCCTATTTCTGCTCCGATGGCTTGGTGAACATATTTTTCTCATTTTCCTCCAATTTCAGATGAAACTGTTGACTTCAGGTATTATCTTTAATTTTACCAGTGGATATTGATCCACTTTCTTCTAAATAAGCTCGATCATGTGTTCCGTGTGGAGCCGGTCTTTGTGGAAGTATCATATAACGACTCTCTGTCAATCACGCTTAGAATATAATAAGGGTTGGATCCATTTCTCGTGGTTATGTATTCAGGGCCTATTATTATGACCCCGACCAGGCCCCAACAGTTGCTAGGATACTGGACAGAAACCCCAGTATTTTAATTAATTTGTAAGACTGTGAGGAAATGATACTACCCGATCTGTCTCAGCGGCACCCAATTCTGATGGTGGGGTTGCCAAGGCTGCCCGCATGCCATCCTTTTTTTAATTTAGTGTATTTATTTCTCCAAGTAAGGGGCAATTTAGCATGGCTAATCCACCTACGCTGCACATCTTTTTGGGTTGTGGGGAGACACGGGGAGAATGTGCAAACTCCACACGGACAGTGGCCCGGGGCCGGGATTGAATCCGTGTACTTGGCACCGTGAGTCACCACTGCTAACCACTGCACCACCATGCTGCCCTACCACATGCCATCTTTAATTGGGCAGCAGGCCCCGAGGAAGAAATTCAGAGACTGCCTCGTGAAAAATCGCCAAGCCGATCCCGCTGGTGGCAGGTGCCGGCTTGAGACCCCCATTTGGCCCCAACATCAGGTTCTGAAGCCTGTAGCCAAATTCATCCCAATGTGAAAATAACTTAAACCTGATGACTGGCGACCCATCCATTACAAGTTTATCAATCCCGCAGAAAATGCCTTCAAGACGTTTCTGCAGCAGAGTGTCACAATGCACGCTAGAGCAGCTTTTGTTGATGTGCCTCTTTGCTTCCTGAGAAGAAACATTCCATCTCCATTCATCACCTTCCCCTCTTGGTCTGCTCATTTGAAAGCTGATGTGTGGAGCATTGCAGGAGCTGCCAGGCCACCCGCTGCATGGCATGGTTGTTGAACAACCAACTGAGGTACAAGAAACACCAGCATTGTACTCTCCTCTTCAACTTCCATATTACTCTCTATTAAGCTTGTCAAAACACTGAAGAGAATGTCTTGTGGAATGAGAGCATGCTGCTCTTTGCAAACTGATGTCTCAAATCGGGTTTACCAGAATAATGATCAAAAAACAAGTTTGAGCATAACCTGTCAACATGAATTGGGTCTCGGCATTGCAATATCCAGTAATCTCACGGCTCTAACTGAAGGCGCTTTTAAACATGAAGCCCATGCAAAATGGAAGGGACTAACTAATGAATCGTCTTACCATATAAGATCTCCGTACTTATATCAACAATGCTGACTGGCTTTGAATCTCAGTGAATTTGATTTTATATATATTTCAGAAAGAGAAGTCCAGGTGTGCTTGGATGATTTTACAATAGGAATTTTTTTAACTGAATGGTATTTAAATGCGCTGAAAAGGCCAACAGCAGTAACTTGTTTTAATATGCTTATCACAGGTGGCCTGAACAAAAAATAATATGCCATGAATAACACCAGCCGAGCAGGCAGTCTGTCAAATTTCCTCATTATCCCAGCACACTTTACTCGTTGTGCTGGGCAAGCACTTTTTTTTAACACCACGCTATCAATCAAACTGATTCTCACCAAGTTGCATTTTAATTCTAAGCAACCTATGGTAATCTATTTTATTTTTCCCTCGGAAGTCCAAGGAAGAGCCATACGGACTCAAAAGGCTAACTCTCTTTCTCTCTCCACTGGTGCTGAGTGTTTCTCGGGTTTTCTTTCTTCATCTCAGGTTTCCAGCATCTGCAGTATTTTGCTTTTATCTTTGGCGGGCTTTGCCGACCATCCCGCCGTGTGTTTTTTGGAGGCGGAGGCGGTCCGGCAGCGGATCTACCAACCCCGCCATTGTCAATGGGATTTCCCATTCATAGCACCCCTCATCACCAGGAAACCTGTGCACCGGCGTGGGGCCGCAGTTTCCCGCTGGCGTGAAAGCCAGTAATTCCCGCTCCTTTTTTCTCCTTGGAGCGAAAGCATTGATATCACCAATCCCATCAGCGGCTTTCTCCACCGCATTGCTCAGGGCTATGTTAAAAAAAACTTGACGGGATGAGTCCCACAGCTTCACACCGGCTCTGAATGAGCTCGCCCCACCAACATCTCCATTTTTGAAAGATTGGAGCACTATTTTTAAAGGTCATCCTGGTGCACAAAGGTAAGAATGGAACCACCCCCTGCACCCCTTCCCCCCTCAGCCACCTCACACACAACACCACCATCTCCTCCTGTCACTACCTCCCAACACTGCCCCCAACACAGAATGGGCACTGCACCCTGGCACTGTCCGGGTGCTGCCTGATCATGACCCTCTCCCCCCTGAGTTCACTCTGGCGGTGCTGCCCGTGAGATGTCCCTGGTGGGACACCAGTTATAATTTACTTGGCATGTCTTCACACCAATGTGAATGGATTATCTAATGGGAGTGTGGCACAGAAGCCTTATCATGACAGGCAAATTTATTATAATGGTGTCCCTGACATTGAACATCAGGATTTCCATGAAGTCACTGATGGCGGGAGGCAGGGACAATCGCTATGAGTTTCCTGCTGACGTAAAACGCAATTTGGACCTCTTGCGAGATTTTCCACTCCCGTCGCCAAACCCGGCCGAGAAGAAAGGGAGCAGAAAATCTCTGCCTAAGAAAATGCAACATCCTTTATGGTGCTCTGAATAATGTAAATGTGCTGTTAGCAGCCTGGCATTGTCAAATTGATATTTTTTTAAATCATATTTAAAGGTCCAATAACACAGCTTTCAGCTGGCAGAGGCTTCCTTGTCAATCAGTACCTTTTCTCAATTCTCCACATTCGCAGGCTCCCTGCTTGAAACCTGAACTGATTCGTCTGCCAGCTTTGGCAATCGTGTCACCTGCCTGTGTTTTGGCAGGTGGAAGCGTGCTGGATGTCTTATACCGCTCCAGTATTAATTGTTCTCAGATCCTCATCGAGCAACTGCAACACTGGGTTATTCCCCCATTTGGATTACTCTGTCATTTGGTCATTCATCACCTCCCATTCTGGAGCCAAAATGCACTGCAGAAGACAACTTCTCATATTGCGCAATGTAAAATGGAAAATTTGAGATTTTTCATTTCTTGCTGAAATTTTGACAAATTGAGCAAAGGTCATGTATTCTGCTGAATCAGGCACCTTCAAAAGCTCATTTTCTGTTACAGCATATCTGGGGTGGCTTTGTTTGCCAGGTTTTAGACAGAGCTTCGGAGAATTGTTTTCCCTCAGAAGACTTGGAGTGTACAAAATGGAGAAATGTTGTGTAATTGCTAGACTCTTTGGTACAAACATGTCTCCTCTGTGCTGTATGGCATTGATGATGAATTCTGCAACCCTGTACAAAATAGAGAACCAAAGTGTTTTACAAGCCATTGAATTGGGTTGGGGATCTCGCAAAAACTAATACTGAAGTCATGAAATCAGCAAGATAGATATGAAACAGGACTTTGATCCAAATGTCTGTATTATATCTTCAGTAATGGAAGATGTGCTGGTGTTATTTGGGGCAGCAGAAGATGTCCTTGCTTATTTTTCAAGGACATGTAAACTTGACAGTTGTTTGAACTCTACTTTGTTATCGGCAAGACCGCCATAGGCGGGATGCGGACAATGGAAAAGTCCATTGGCCTTGGGCGGGATTCTCCGGTCACCGTTCAGGCGCAGCAGGAGAATCCCAACCAATGACTCCAGTTACAAAGCAATGCCACATAGGCACAGCACAGACAGAGGCCATTCATTCAAGATTCTTGGGATTGTTAGACTAAAGCAAGGTACTAATGAGTCTGCAGAGGTAAATGAAACAGGAGCTTTATTGGATCACAGCATACTGCTCTGGCTTCCACGAAGCTATACACAAGAACACCAGGAATTGGAGCAGGAGCAGACCAAATGGTTCCTCAAGTCTGACTGGCCATTCAGTTACATTTGTCCGAGAAACAAAATCATGTGATGCTGCATCACTAACCTGTGATGATGTGCGCAGTATCTGAACAGCATATTAAACAATTAGAATTATTCCATAACAACTCAATATCCTATATAACACATTTAGGGCATTCCTTGACTGGTGGGTGCCACGGAGACTCAAATGCATCATCATCCCCGGAAATGATATTATGATTTGATTTTGTAAGTTTCTTTTTGAAATGTTTAATTTTGTTACAGAATCACATTAGGGGTTGTCACTCCCTTTCATGAATTTATTGACTATGGAATGGATTTCCATTGCCCAACATCAGTAGCGAGTTTCCCAATCAGGCGGAAAACTGGATCGCGTCCGTAACTTACACTGGGCAACAGCTGTACCCTGGGATCAGGCAGCCCTCCGACCGCGCGCTCCCTCGGGAGTCCCTGCCTCCACCCAATGTGCTGCAGCATGTTTGTGGTGCTCACCAGAGGGTGGTCCAGGAGCTTGATTGCTAACATTACCACCGGGGTGATAGTCTTTGCGTTGGTGGATGGTGCAGGTGAAAGCAGTCGCGAGATTTCGGTGTCAGGGTGTGCTGAGGGTCTGGATGGGGAGCAGCGACCCTGGATGACTTGGCCTCATCTGATGGAGATCCTGCAAGACAAAAGGTGTGGGGTGAGATCTTGGGAGGGACTTGTCTGTGAGAGAGCAGTGACTCACTTGCTGTGAGGAAATCTGCAATGCATTGGACTCTCACTTGTTTAACACATGCCAAATTTCATGGAAGCCTCTGTCCTCTCCTCGACCTCCCCACAGAGCCTTTTCCAGAGAGGGGGTGTGGACCTGGATATCTGGAATGCCCCTCCCTTCCATTGGCGCTCCTGGCAATTATGCACCGCTTTATCCTTGGGGACATAGGAAGGACAATGTGAAATGCTGGGACACGTGGTTTATGGAGGGTTTGTAGCTGGTGGCATGTGTGTGCAAGGCTCCTGGCCAAAGAGGACAATGTGGGGGGTGGGTTGTAAGGGAGATGCAGGCAGGTGGAGTGCTGTTGGCCTCTAGGGGATTGGGGACAAATGTGACGAGTGAGGGATGGGACTGATGCCGGGGCACAGAGGTGGGTACTCGCCCGTGCTGCTCAAGGGCATTGCCGGTCCACCTGGTGAGGCTGGCAGTACTCACAGCCTCTGCCATCTTATCCCAGGCATTGTTCAGTATTGTGGGTTTGAGTCTCCGCCCCACCCTGGGCAAGAGGGTATCCCTCCTCTTCTCAACGGCATCCAGCATTCAGTCAATCTCCCAGTCCATGAACCTTGGACAGTCTTTTCACTGCTATCTTCTGACCTGAAATAACAATCTGTGCTGAGTGGAGTGCTTAAAACCTGCTCCATCTTGTCAGGCTCTGACCACAAATCCCGACCCCAGCAAATCATACACCAGTGGGGCCGGGAATCGGGCGGGGCCTGCGTGCTGGCCCAGTTGCATGACGCGAATTTCTCCTGGCCAGCGCTCCTAGCAGAAGCTCGCAGTTCCAGTGATTCTACTCAGGCAGCAGTACTTCGTCTCCAGAACGGGGGATCCAGCCCGATAGCACATTTGGCCCACCTGGTTCAATCCAATGTTCATGACCCCCGCCCCGGGCCCTCCTCCTTATTTTTCTGATTGATTTTTCAATTCCACAAGGACTATCTAATGTACTTGTGATTGATATAAATGCAGCTTCATCAATACACTACAGCTGTTCCAATGTAGACAACACAAGACCGCAAGTCAATGAAATGGCCACACTGCAGTCAGAGGCTTAATAACTAGGTTGCAACTGGGTTCGCAACAGAAGAACAATGTGTGAATAAAGGTTTTGGGGTGGGTTTCTGCGGGAATCGGCGGGGTTGGCAACTCCGGCGGAAGGAGTGGTGTGAACAACTCCGGCGTCGACCCACCCCAAAGGTGCGGAATCCTCCGTACCTTCAGGGGCTAGGCCGGCGCCGGAGTGGTTTGCGTCCCGCTGGCCAGCGCGGAAAGGGCTTGGCGCCGCGCCAACCGGCGCCGAAGAGCCTCCGCCGGCTGGCGCGAGTTGGCGGGTGCCAGATCGCGGGCCAGGCCACCGTGGGGGAACCTCCCAGGGCCAGATCCCCCCCGTGCCCAATTGAGGACCCCGGAGGCTGCCGGCGCAGCCAGGTCCCGCCGGTAAGTGCCTGTTGTAATTTACGCCAGTGGGACCGGCCTTAAACGGGCAGCCACTCAGCCCATCGCGGGCTGCAGAATCGCCGGGCGGGCCGCTGCCAACGGCCCCCGACCAGCGTGCCGTGATTCTCGCCCCCGCCAAATCCCCAGTGCCGGAGAATTCGGCAGCCGGCGGGGGCAGGATTCCCGCCGCCCCCGGGTGATTCTCCGACCCAGCAGGGGGTCGGAGAATCCCGTCTTTGATCTTTGATTCTTGCCAGACCTTTAATTGGCAAAGAGAATTAAATTGCAAGTCTTTAGCTTGTGCTTCAAACTGGGATGGCAAATTTGTCGTTTGATATCCTTAATTATTTTGTGCAAATGGAAATTGTCATGCAATAAATTGTGGCTGATGTTTGACTCGGTGACGCACCTTGACAGAATCAAGATTTGTGTTTTGGGGCCAGGATCCTGATGTCTGGGTCATATCTGGGTCCCGGCCCCGCATGGCATGGACATGACATGCCCACCATGGTATATGTTGGCTTATCCAACCAGTGTCCAATTAAAGATAACACCGTGAGGCTGAGGGGTGACCTGATAAAGGTCTACAAGATTATGAGGGGCATGGATAGAGTGGATGGGCAGGCACTCTTTCCCAGGGTGGGGGTGGGGTGGGGCGGGGGGGGGGGGGGGGGGTCAGCCACCAGGGGGCATATGTTTAAGGTCCGTGCTGCATAGGTTTACAGGAGATGTGCGAGGCAGGTTTTTTATGCAGAGGGTGGTGAGGGTGCCTGGAACGCGTTGCCAGGGGAGGTTTGGAAGCAGATACATTAACAGCATTCAAAAGGCATCTTGACAAATACATGGATAGGAAGGGTATAGAGGGATATGGCACCAGGAAGTGCTGAGGGTTTTGGCCAAGGTTGACATCATTACCGGTACAGGTTTGGAGGGCCGAAGGGCCTGTTCGTCTGCTGTATTGTATCTCTGCCAGAATTATCTACATTGAACAGTTTAAGAATCGAAGGGATTTTGTCACCTCAGACAACTGCCCAGTCCCTTCAAGCCACCTCTGCCCACACCAGCATCCCTAATGCTCCCATCTTTAATCCTCTTGTACTCTGCTTCTTTCCCACTCATGTGCCTCTTTTTAAAAGACAAATTTCTGATCTAACGATCAGCTATAAAACTGAAGATGTCACAGACAGACCTGATACTCGGCTCAGAGGCCACAGGATGATCGGTTTTGTGATTTGTTTTGCCCATCATTTTTCTCACCAGCCACTGAATGTCAGACCTCTTTTATTCTGGCATTGTTTTAGTTCAGATTCTACCTGGCTATTCGCTAGTAATTAGCTTCGGGCATTTGCAAATCTCAACTTCATATCCCAGTGGTCACCTCACAAAAGAATGTGGGTCTTTGAAAGTACCGTCAGCAGGAGGGAGCCTTGTTTATTATCACCTGCTCCACAAAGCAAACTCCACAAACACAACCACCCAAGGTCGGAATCAAACGTGGCCTAACCTACATTCGAGAACGCAGAATGGCAAAGGTCATTCACCCGTCAAGCCTGCATTCTCCACAGATCCAGTACAACTTACAGCATCATCAAATCCATTCCACTTACTGACTACTCCTAATTCACCAATTTGTTTTCCCCCCAAATCTCTCCTATCTGCTCCTTAAGTCTGTGGAACTGTACCTCAGTAAAGCCACCTTTATGCTGACACTGGTTTAACTTGGATCAGGGGAGATTTTGCCTCCCTCATGCAGACGGTACTTTCATGGACCCACATTATTCTGTGAGGTTGCCACTGGGATCAGAAGTTGAGCCGTGTGAATGCCAGAAGCTAATTCAGGCAGATGGCCAGGTGGAATCTAAATTAAAACAATGCCAGAATAAAAGAGATCTGACATTCAGTGGCTGAAGGAGAAAAATAATGGACAAAACAAAGAAATAAATTAAAAGAGATAAACAGTCCTAGGAGCGGGGCCCAGGATGTGGGTCCTCCCCCATTACCATACAAATTTATGCATGGGGAGGGATCGCTCTATTCCGTTAGAATCCTGGTATCGGGCCTCCATTTTGAACTCCCTTGCACACTGCAAATGCTGACTCATACGCCCCCCTCCCTCCCCACTGTCAAGTAGGGACATCTTTCCCCCCCCCCCCACCACGGGAATCACCCCCCCCACAGCCGCACGAATGAGGGTGGCCCGACTGCCTTCCCACCGACCCCCCCCCCCACCCCCCAGCAATCACCCCCATCAGATCCTTCCATACTCCCCCCCAATAAGGCCCCACTAATCAGATCCCCCATTAGCCCTCCCCATCAGACCTCCAATCAGACCCCCCATCAGACCCCACTATCAGATCCCCCATCAGAACCCCAATCAATCCCCCTATCAGACCCTCCATCAGAGATACCCATCAGAGATACCCATCAAATATCCATATCAGAGACCTCCATCAGTCACCTATGCCTGAAAACTGAAGAGTAGTCCAGGAAATAGTGAAAGATGATTGCATTTTCTCTTACCTTCCCCTAGCATCTACTGCTTCAGTCAAAAGTGTTTAAAGCAAGCCTCGAAAGGGCTTCAAATCCTTTGACAAACTTTAAAATGCAAAACTCCCATCCAATTTTACACAGCAGTACATGTCACCAGCCAGTGATTGACTGTTTTATTACTCCACAGACAGGTGCTAGGTGTTTTGATTATCTATCTTTCCCTTCACGCTTGAATACATCTTCATTACCCTGCTTTGATGCTGACCCAATGTTCATCAACACCTTTGCTATGATTGACAGCTCCTCATCTCAGCAAAATAAGCTTTTCATTTCCTCTTATTCAGAAGGCACTCAGCTGCCTTTGCTGTGGTGAGAACCTCTGACCCTCATGCATGCGTGCTTTGGGGGAAGTGGGGTTATTCGCATGGTGGGAGAAGGATGACTCTACTTATCAGTGAGGGGGAGGGAAGATTGGGGGGAAGGGGAGTGGGGCCTTCTGATGGACTTTGGGGCACACCTCAGTTAGACACTGACCCCCTTGACCCACCTCTCATCTGAAGGCAGAGTGTTGACGCCGTCGTCAAAACTGGAGAGTTTAACAACAGCGTCATTGGACCGCTATATGTAGCGATCCTCTGCCCTACAGGAGGCCAGCACGACACTGGACTGACCCACGCCACTCCAGCTGCCGATACCGGCGTCAAATGGGCGCCGCGGGTCTGCGCATGCACGCTGCGACCGGCGCGAATGCGCGGTAGCCTCCTGCTCCACTCCGGCCCTGATGCAACATGCGTAGGGCTACAGGGGCCGGTGCAGAGCAAAATAGGCCCCCAACGCGAGAGGCCGGCCCGCCGATTGGTAGGCCCCGATCGCGGGCCAGGCCATGGTGGAGGCCCCCACCCCAGGGCCGGACCCTCCCTCCCCACCCAACAAGCCGCCCTAGACAGGATGGATGCCGAGGTCCCGCCGGTAAGACCAGATGTGAACGGCGCCGGCTGGACTCGGGTATTTTTGGACGGCCACTCGGCCCATCCCGGGCAGAGAATCACTGGGGGGGGGTCGCGTAGAGTGGCCTCCAACCGGCGCCGCGCCGACCGTGCAAGATTCTCCGCTTACCGGTGAATCGGAGGACCGGCGTCGCGCGAATCGCGCCCGGCTCAGCGATTCTCCGACCCGACGTGGGCTGAGAGAATCCCGCCCCCTATATGTGGCTTCGGGTACTGGAGAATCCACCCCAATCATAGAATTTACAGTGCAGAAGGAGGCAATTTGGCCCATCGAGTCTGCACCGACCCTTGGAAAGAACACCTCACTTAAGTCCATGCCTCCACCATATCCCTATAACCCAGTAATCCCAGTAAGAAGTTTTACAACACCAGGTTAATCCCACCCAACACTAAGGGCAATTTTGGACACTAAGGGCAATTTAGCATGGCCAATCCACCTAACCTGCACATCTTTGGACTGCGGGAGGAAACCGGAGCACCCGGAGGAAACCCACTTAGAAGGGACATACGAGGAAATTCCTGGGGCTGGATTCTCGGATTTGAAGACTAAGTGCTGACGCGGCGTGGGAACAGTGGCGTTTTACGCTAGAAAAAATGGCGCAAAAGCTGCACCGATCCTCTGTCTGGTGGGGGCTAGTAGACAAGCAGCGTAGAGCCACCTGCGGATACGGCCAGAGAATTGCCGGGTCCGTGGCCGTGCATGCGCACGGCGGTGGCCGGCTGCGGCTGTGCCGTGCAGCATGGTGCCAGCCACCTGCGGACCCGGCTTGCCAAAAAACTGCCCCCCTGTAACCAGCCTCCCCACCCCCGGACCACCCCCCACCAGCCCCCGACAAAGGCCCCCGTGCCAGCGGAACGACCGGAACGACCCCCCTCCTTGACTGTGGCGGCACAGGACTCAGTCCACAGCCACCACGCGGGATCCACAAAAAGAAAAGGGTAAGTGTTCCACGCCGTCGGGAACTCGGCCCATCGGGGGCTGAGCATCAGTGGAGGGCCTCAGGTGATGTCATAAGGTCGTCCTGAAGGCGTGCGGCGTACTCGAAGAGTATGCCGTTTTTGAGGGGGTGGAGCATCGCAAAAGCAGCGCCGCCCCTGGTTTCGCCGCAAACGGGGATTCTCCGGCCGATCACCCAACGCAATTTTGACGTCGGCGACTGGAGGCTCCCACCTCTCTTCACCCAGAGGGTGGCGGGTGACTGGAGTTGGCTGCCTGGTTTGATGGTTGGCGTAGGAACCCACAACTCATTTAAAAGGTACCTGGACCTGCACCTTAGGTGCTGTAACTTGCAAGGCCACGGACCAGGTGCTGGAAGGTGGGACTAGTATGGGCAATTCGTTTTTTTAATTTTTCAGCCAGTACAAACATAAGGGCAGAATGACCTCGTTCTGTGCTGTAACATTTCTAGGGTTTTGTTTGATCGATATGAAAAAGTCAATTTGAACCAGTCCCTCCGAACATCACTTTCCGACTTATTTTCATATACAAGCCATGATATTAAAATTCCTTAATGACACAACAAACTGGTTTGTACGAACATCAGTAAAAGGCACACATTGCGAGAGAGCATCAAACTGAGCTGCGGAGATTACAACCTGCCCACAAAATGTGCTTCAAGCAATGTGTTTCTCATTTAGTGTGTACTTGCCCCAAGGAAAGTCAGCTGTACAAGAAAAAGAGCTGCTAGCTGCTCTCGCAAGGGGATTATGTACTGAAAACAACAGCTATTAGATAATGCCTAGATTACATCAGTAAGAATGAAGGATTTGATGGAGAGATTGCTTAGTGTGTTATCTGCACGATGTGACTACACCAGGAATGTGAGCCGCACACAAACAGGGATTGCACTGAATTTATCTCCACACATAAATAAATGACAAAAACTAATTTTTATTACATTTAATATTTTAATAAATCTTTTAAGAAAGTGGCCAGAAATCTGAAACAAAAACAGAAACCACTAGAAACACATCGGAGCTTCAGTCAACAACTGAAGAGAGAACAACCTGTTGACATTTCAAATCTTGTCCTTTCTCCTCACCGAACAAGTTGGAATTGGCGCTTAAATTACTTACTTACTCAGACATAGTTGCTCCGCTCCCATGCGGGACAATGGAAAGCAAGTCTCCGCTACCAGCCCCAGCCCATCGCAATGCCTTTCACTCCAGCTCAGGTGATGTCCCGCTCATGGAAATCCTCTTTGGCAGGTTTTGTTCTTCTTGGTGTGTGCACTCTAGTGTCACTCTGGTGGGATGCATGCCCGGGAGGTGAAAGATTTGTCCTGCCGTCAATATGGCGAAGCCTACAGGGGCCCGGATTGGAGGAACATAGGCCCCTCACGGAACCAGCCCACCCGCCGATCGGTTAGTCCCGATCGCGGGTCAAGCCACCGTGGGGGCCCCCCACGGGATCGGATCCCCCCGCGCCCCCCCCCGAGGACCGCCTCCGCTGACTTACCTGCAAGGTCCCGCCGTGTGGGACCATGCATAACCCACGCCGGCGTGACTGGCTAAAAATGGACAGTCGCTTGGCCCATCGGGGCCCGGAGAATTGCCGGGGGGACCCCTGCCAATGGCCCCCGACCGGCATTGTGTGAACCCTGCCCGAAAACCAGCGCCGGAGAATACGGCAGCCGGCATCGGGGTGGCGGGGTGGAATTCGCACCGCCCCCGAGGATTCTCCGACCCGGCGGAGGGTCGGAGAATCCCGCCCTATATATGGAGATCACCGAGCAAAAGCTGGGAGCCTGAGGGTGGAATCGAGGAGGATGTTGGATTCCTGTGTGAATTACTTGCTGGGTGATTTGTGGTTCAAGGCCAGTATGGGACACCAAACACGTTTTGGAACCTGACTACGGACTGTATGAGAACCTACCTCGGTAACTTGAGCTCCCTTTCTTTTTATACGATCATGAACTTGATAACATCGCTACATGTGTGTTAATCAATAAATTGTCTCTTGATTGGACTTGGTCTTCTGCTTGCTTATGTTGTGTCTCTAAACCCCACCTATATCATTGCCCAACCCTTTTCAACATTACAACATGCAGCATTGCAGCTTCCTGGCCGTGTTGATGGTGTTGGAGATCCAGACCACGTGGAACGGCTGGAAGACTGATGCTGCTTTTCCCATTCTTGTGTAAACGTTGATCTCTACATTGGCCTCCCCCGAGATATTGCTTCCTTGGTAGGGAGGGTGGGTAGTCGATGTCCTCATAGTTCTGATACCAGATGGTGATGGGAGGGCTTTGCTTCTGTCCAGCCATCACTGCAGCTGATGTGTAGACCAATCATTGTGCCGCTACTCTCAAGACTGGTGGTCATGTCCCTGGAGCGTGTGCATTTCTTCGATCAGCAAAAGATGTCTGCAAAGTCCAGGTCCATTAATTGATGGTGTTGCCACAGTATGCCAAAGTCTACACCCACCATTGCGTTCCATATCAGGAGGAAGAGGAATGGGGAGAGTTTGCAGGTTTGCCGTATGCCCATGATGATTTGCAAGCGGTCCGTGGTGTCCTTAGTGGTCTTCACACAGCAGCTGAAGTCATGGTATAAGGCTTTCAAGGTTTTAATATGCCACTTCAGGATGCCATACCTATGGAGGAGAGTTCAATCCTCCACCATAAGATCTTGTCGTTTTTTTATCTTGCCCCGCTGTGCATTATCGAACATGAAAGCAATCGACCGTTGGTCAGTGAGGAGAGTGAATCTCCTGCCGGCCAGGTAATGCCTCCAATGTCGCACAGCTTCTACTATGGCCTGGGCCTCCTTTTCGACTGAGGAATGGCGGATTTCGGAAGCGAGGAGGGTGCGTGAGAAGAAGGCCACAGGTCTGCCCGCTTAGTTGAGGGTGGCCGCCAGAGCTATGTTGGACGCGTCGCTCTCGACCTGGAAGGGGAGGGACTCGTCGATGGCGTGCATTGTGGCCATTGCAATGTCTGCTTTGATGCGACTGAAGGCCTAGCGGGCCTCTATCGACAGGGGAAAAACTGTGGATTGGATCAGTGGACGGGCCTTGTCCGCATAATTGGGGACCCACTGGGCATTGTAGGAAAAAAAACCTAGGCAGCGCTTCAGGGCCTTGGTGCAGTACGGGAGGGGGAACTCCATAAGGGGGTGCATGCGTTCAGGGTCGGGACCTATAACTCCATTACGCACTACATAGCCGAGGATGGCTAGGCAGTCGGTGCTGAACACGCATTTATCCTTGTTATACGTGAGGTTAAGGATTTTTACGGTCTGGAAGAATTTTCGGAGGTTGGTGTCGTGGTCCTGCTGGTCGTGGCCACAGATGGTGACATTATCGACGTACGGGAATGTGGCCCGTAAACCGTACCGGTCAACCATTCGGTCCATCTCTCGCTGGAAGATCGAGACCCCGTTAGTGACAACCAAAGGGAACACTTAAGAAGTGGTAGAGCCGCCCATCTGCTTCGAAGGCAGTGAATTTGCGGTCACTAATGCGGATGGGGAGCTGGTGGTAGGCGGACTTAAGATCCACCATGGAGAAGACTTTGTAATGTGCGATACTTTTGACCAGGTCGGATATGCGGGGGAGAGGGTACGCATCGAGCTGCGTAAACCTGTTGATGGTCTGACTGCAGTCGATGTCCATCCTGTGCTTCTCCCTGGTCTTTACACCCACTACTTGAGCTCTCCAGGGGCTGTTGCTAGCCTCAATGACATCTTCCCTCAGTAACCGTTGGACCTCTGACCTAATAAAGATCCGGCCCTGGGCACGATACCATCTGCTCCTGGTGGCTTCTGTACCTGCGCTGCTGGGGGAAACATCTAGCGTATTAAATTGATGCACGATCAATAACTCCAGAAGCGAGGTTGGAGACAATTGAAGGCTTTAATACGCTAGATGTTTCCCCCAGCTGCGCAGGTACAGAAGAAAGCTGCTGGGGTGGCAAGGGCTCTTATACCCCGCCTTGCAGGGCGGAGCTAATATACAGGCTTAACCAATGGGAACAAGCACATTCTCCACCAATGGTATTCCGGCATTACCAGGTACCGTAATCCTTCTAACATAGACTACCACAGCAGGGAAGGATCCTGCGGCTTCCCTCTGCCTGCTCTTTCTCTGTGCTTTGTTTATCTTAGTCTCACGTTTTTCCCCCATCTCGACGCTTTCTATCCTGTTGTCTGGTTCCCACCCCCCAGCCACACTAGGTTGAACCCGCCCGGACAGCTCTAGCAAACCTCCGCAAAGGTTTTGAATCCCTTCCAGTTCAGGTGCTAACCCATCCTTCTTGTAAAGGTCCCACCTTCCCAGAAGTGATCCATATATCTACAGCCCTCCCTCCTCCACCAGCTCTTTAGCCACGTGTTCAACTGTGCTATCTCCCTGTTCCAAGTCTCACCAGCTCCTGACCTAACTTTCTGAATTATCTTTGCAGGACCTCTTCCCTCTTCCTGCCTATGTCATTCGTACCAATGTGGACAATGACATCTGTCTGTTTACTCTCCTTTTTCAGGGTACCCTGTAGCTGTTCAGAGACATCCAGGACCCTGGCACCAGGGAGGCAACACACCATCCGAGAGCCTGTTTGCGGCCACAGGAGCATCTGCCTGTGCCCCCTGACTATTGAGTCTCCTACTGCTATCACTCGCTTGGACTTAAGGTTTTTTGCGAGGGTAGAGGGTAGGTGTGAGTGGTGTGCAGGGAGGGCCGCAAATCATGTCCACATGTTCTGGGTGTGTCCAGGACTGAGGGGGTTCTGGCAGGGGTTCGCAGGTGTGGGGCTGGATTCTTCAATCCTGCGACTATGTCCGCCGGATCCATCTGGTCTTATGACCAAAAGGTCGGAGCCGCTCTCGCACTGATCCACTGCCCGTCCACTGCCCGGTGGGGGGCTAGCAGCCACACCGCGTAAAGTCCCCCGCTTTACTTGCGGATACGGCCGGAGAATGGCCAGATCTGTGGCCGCGCATGCGCACAGCGGCGGCCTGATCCGGCCGCACTGTACGACATGGTGCCGGCCGCATGCTGGACCCAGCCTGCCAAAAGCTGCCCTCCTGTAACCCCCCTTGCCACCTCTGGACCACCCCCCACCAGTCCCCCCAATTCCTGCTGAAGCCCCCCCCCCTGCCAGTGGAACAGCTCCCCCCCCCACCCCCCGACAATGGCGGCACTGGACACAGTCCGCAGCCGCCACACGAGGTTCCCCAAAGGTTGTGAGGACATGCACCCGTTGCCGTTGGGGACTCGGCCCATTGGGGGGCGGAGCATTGGGGGAGGGCCTCAGGCGATGTCCTGAGGCCACCCCTACGGTGTGTGGCATACTCCTTGAGTACGCCGTTTTTGAGGGTGCGGAGCATCGGAGCCACTGATTCCAGCGTGAAAGTGGATTCTCCAGCCATTTGCTGAACGCAATGTCGGCATCAGCGATTGGAAAATCCAGCCCCATGATGTCCGAGATGCTGGGTGTTGAGTTGGTTCCGTGTCCAGAGGTGGCGGTATTTGGGGTGTCAGAAGACCTGGGAGTTCAGAGGGTGAGATGAGTTCAGAAGCCTTTGCCTCCCTGATAGCCCGGTGTAAGGGTGGTTTGGTGTCATGGGGGAGCAAGGGGAGAGTGGGTGTTGGTTGTTTGCTGAATTGTTTGGTTGTTCTCTGACTCTGTTTGTACACATGAAAATGCCTTAAATAAAAATATTTTTTCAAAAAAAGAGATGAGAGGTTTTGTTAAGAAGCATACAATCTAAGATGGAGAACTGAAAGTCCACGCAAAACCACTCTGCTGACATCAGTACACATCACGTGACACTTCACCAGCAGGGGTGTATTCTCTGACACATAACAGCAAGCAACAACCACAAAGTCACAATGACCATTTGCAGTGGAGAAACCCAAGGACAAGTACCTGTTGGACAGTTTCCAGTTGGCCCTCTCTACCAGGTTCCAATGAATACTGGGGCTGAGCAACATTAAGAGTGCAGAAGTCACCACCGGGCATAGGAGAGGAACAAGCAAAGAATGATAGATCGTTAACCCATCATGGAAGTTGATGGATGAAAGAAAGCTGGCAAATATCAAGAGGGATCAGGAAAAGAACATTGAACAAACCCGAGGAGACAGTGAAAAGTACAGAAGGCTGGATAAAGCCATGAAGAAGAGCTGCAGGAGAGGCAAATGTGGATGGATAGAGTTAAAAAGCAGGGCGACATAAGAAACAGCAGATTGGAATAACTCCAATATGTTGTACGAGATGATACAATAACTGACTGATTTCAGAAGCAACATAACTGCATCAATCAGGGCCAAGGAGGCAGGATGCTATTGATAGACAAGCAGCAGGTTGGGAGATGGACACAACACTTTTGGGAGATTATCAACCAGCCCAACTCCAGCTCTATGATCATGTTTGATTGCAGCATGTTATTGAAAATATGGAAAGATGTGTCATTTGAAACATGGAAGTCTGGCAATATCTGGTTTGAGAGAAACATGAGAGAATGCAGGGAAAGATCCCACAAAGGGTTAACAGCAGCTGCCAGGAGAGGATTGTAAAATGCAGATAGCCTTGGTCAAGCAGACTTAGCAAACAAGACAAACAGGATTTTGAATGAAGCCAAAAACAATGGCTCACACCTTCATTGAAATTAACTATCTTAGTAAGGATCTGGAAAAGAAAGGATGAGGTTCAGTTGAATTTGGTGGTAATTCTAGGTGTGAAATGTTGCTAATACCAGGTAAATTAAAGAAAACTGGAGACTATCAGTCTACGAGAAACATAATTCAATGCCTAAATCAAAGTAAAAATTATGAGCTGAGGACACAATTGGTAAATAAAACTATAGAAATGACAGGAATTAAAATTCACACCTCTATTGATACCAAAGTATTTTGAACATCACAAAAGAAACAATGTAATCAGATCTATGAGGTGAAGTCATGTCAAAATTAATACTTGGTTGGATTAGAATGTTTAGATCAAAGATACTTTTTACAATCAAAGTGGAAAATGTTACTTTACAATAAAGTCATAAAAACTAGATAACTGTTAGAAAAATATATAAACCCGAAGAAAGGGAACCAGAACGAGAACCAGAACTCAGGGAGAGGGGAGAAGCAGAGTCAGATTACAGTCAGCTCGGTCATGGGAAAGAGACAGGGCAGAGCAGCCGAGCTAAAATAGCTAATACATCTAAGGAAGACTAGAATTTAAAGAGTAGGCAGAGTCAGCTCAGAAGTAGCCAGCAGAGCCAGCTCTCGTAGCTCGGTACATGGGAAAGACAGGACACAGCAACCAAGCTCATCAGTGAATACATCTAAAGAAGACCAGACTTTATAGAAGATTGATTGTCAAGGTGGGCCTGAAGTCCCTTCAACCAACCAGAAGGATCCAGAAGCAAGATCTTTTTACCTTCCTGTAAAGACAGTAATTGCAGCTTTTAAAAGAAAAAATATAATAATAAAATAACTTAATTTAACCTGAAATCGTGGTTATTCCAAAGTCTACTTTACTTACTTAGCAATGCAGGACCCAGGATCGATGCTACTAAGTGGTAAGTAGATGAAATCTTCAGTGAAGGTATGGGTTATACCGGGGGATAACTTGAAAACATAGTTTGACCTGAATAGCACCCACTGAAGCCTGTATCGGAGTTGGGGAGTGAGAATCCCTGATCACCATTTAGAATGTCGGCCCTTTTTGGTATGGGGGACTTCTAAGAATAGTGGTGAGTTTTCAAAAACAAGCACCACACCTCAACAGCCGAACATCAACCTGGGAGAGATTGCTACATAAGAGCTCCAAAGAGCGAGAAATTACTTGCAGCTCCACAGATCTAAGTAAACTGGAAGGGGAACAAGTCATGAATCAGTTGTACAGGGCTCTGGCAAGGATCTCATCTGTAATACCCTATTTAATTTTGGGCGTCAAACCTCAACAACAAAAAGAACTTGCATTTTGCACTTTAAATGTCCCGAGATATTTCACTGGCGCTTTATCAAGCAAATTTGATCATAATTTGGTTAAAGAGATCAGAAGTGTCCTAAAGAAAAAGAAGATATCGAGTTTGAGGGAGTGAATTGCAAAGCTTAAGGCCTGAGCAGCTGAAGGCACCACTGTGAATGATAATAGAGTGGCTAAAATTGGAGATACCCAAGATACCACAATGGATAAGTAAAGATATCTTAGCAGGCTACAGAAGTTACAGAAATAGGAAGGGGCAAGGCCATCATAGAACTTACAGTGCAGAAGGAGGCCATCATAGAACATACAGTGCAGAAGGAGGCCATTCGGCCCATCAAGTCTGCACCGCCCTTGGAAAGAGCACCCCACCCAAGCCCACACCTTCACCCTATCCCCGTAACCCAGTAGCCCCACCCAACCATTTTGGACACTAAGGGCAATTTAGCATGGGCAATCCACCTAACCTGAACATCTTTGGACTGTGGGAGGAAACCGGAGCACCCGGGAGAAACCCATGCAGACATGGGGAGAATGAGCAGACTCCGCATAGACAGTGACCCAAGCCGGGAATCGAATCTGGGACCCTGGAGCTGTGAAGCAACTGTGCTAACCACTGTGCTACCATCCCTCCATAAGAGGGTATAATGGCCTTGAAAAAAGTGCAGGGCAGACTGATACCAGGCTTTGGACAGTTAGATTATGAAGACAGGTTCCATTACCTCGTGTTCTGACGTGAAATGTTGACTCATTCTTATTGCTTAAACTTGCCATGCTTTCCCTGGAGTCTAGTCGATTGAAGGGTGACCTAACTGATGAGTTTAAAATGTGAATCGGTGGGGAAGATGGAAGTAATAGATTTCCCTTGCTGATGGTATCAAGAACAAGGGGAAGTAATCTTGAAGATGAACACTGGACATTCAGAGTGAAGAGAGGAAACATTGTTTCCACACAGATGCTAGCTGGAATGTTTTTTCCTTTGTTCTTTATGGGAAGTGGCCATCACTGGAGAGGTCTTTGAACTGAGTGGCTTGCTCGGCCATTTCAAGGAGCAGTTAAAAGTTATCCACTTGGGGACTGGGGACGCTTTTCCTCAAAAGGCAGTGGAAGCCAGAATAATTGGGATCTTCAAGACTAAGGCTGAAATATTTTTGTTAGCCACAAATATCGAGGAATAAGGGCAAAGGTGGGTAAATGGAGTTGAAGTGAAAACAGCCATGATCTAATGAAATGGTTGAATGGGCTCAGAGGAGTTGAAGGCCTCATTCTGTTCCTTACATTCCGAAACTAGGCATGACCTGTCATAAATCCATGCTGTCTCTCTTTGATCAGCTGACTCTTGCTTAAATGCTCAGTTACTTTGTCCTTGATAACGTCATGGGCAGCTTGCGGATCCCGAAAGTGGTCCCAATGTTCTAGAAGTCTGAAACCATCCATTTACACTACAATTGGATAAGGGCTGGAATAAATACATTGTCGGTTCATTTGTTCAGACTGAGCACACAAGAGCACCCATAAGGCACTGTTGCTAACTTTGCAGATACATAGATCTGTAGACGGGCAGGTAGTATTGAGGAAGCTAGGGGGCTGCGGAAGAACTTGGACAAGCTAGGAGAGTGGGCAATGAAGTGGAAAATGAAATACAATGTTGAAAAGTCTGAGGTTATGCACTTTGGAAGGAGGAATGTAGGCATAGGCTATTTTCCAAATGGGGAAATGCTTCGGAAAGCAGAAGCACAAAGGGACTTGGGAGTCCTTGTTCATGATTCTCTTAATGTTAATATGCAGGTTCAGTCGGCAGTTAAGAAGGCAAATGCAATATTAGCATTCATGTCAAGAGGGCTAGAATACAAGACCAGGGATGTACTTCTGAGGCTGTATAAGGCTCTGGTCAGACCCCATTTGGAGTATTGTGAGCAGTTTTGGGTCCCATATCTAAGGAAGGATGTGCTGGCCTTGGAAAGGGTCCAGAGGAGGTTCACAAGAATGATCCCTGGAATGAAGAACTTGTCATATGAGGAACGTTTGAGGACTCTGGGTCTGTACTTGTTAGAGTTTAGAAGGTTGAGAGAGGATCTTATTGAAATGGACAAGATACTGCGAGGCCTGGATAGAGTGGACTGGAGAGGATGTTTCCACTTGTAGGAAAAACTAGAACCAGAGGACACCATCTCAGATTAAAGTGACGATCCTTTAAAACAGAGATGAGGAGGAATTTTTTCAACCAGAGGGTGGTGAATCTGTGGAACTCTTCGCTGCAGAAGGCTGTGGAGGCCAATTCACTGAGTGTCTTTAAGACAGAGATAGATAGGTTCTTGATTAATAAGGGGACAGGGGTTATGGGGAGATGGTAGGAGAATGGGGATGAGAAAATATCAGCCATGAATGAATGGCGGAGCAGACTCAATGGGCCAAGTGGCCTAATTCTGCTCCTATGTCTTATGGTCTTATCATCAACAGAGCTGTGTGTGCTGTGTTCAGCTCACAGGCCAAAGTGAAACCGAGGCTGGATCACATGACACATTTCCCGTCTAGTGATGCAGTGCTGCTATCTCTTAAAGGCACATTACAGCAGCCACATCTCAGTGATGGGAGCAATTTCTCATTTGCACAAATTATCTCAACTAAGAACTAAAAATGGTCAAATTTGCTGATGACATGAGACGGGGGAAGTCTGTGCAATCAGGAGAAATAGCATCTGATATGTGAGCCAGACTAAATAAATATGTGGACAGAAGAATGGGTGGTGAATTTTAATGCAGGCAAGTGCAAAGTATTTTACTAGAATAGACAAATAAGCAGATTCTAATGAAGGATGGAATGTTGCCATTCTTGCACCAAGTGCTGGCTCAGGCAGGCGAGCCGGCACACAGCTCGCCGGATGCACAGTCGGCTTTTCCAGCATTTCCGGATAATCCAGCACTTGGTGCAAATAAAATGGAAGCATGACCTATGCCGTCACGGTGGTGGGGCAGGGCCAGAAAAAGCAGCTAATTGTATTTCAATGTATTGAAATAAAGTTCCTGGTTTTCTTGGGGCACGAACCTCATTATGCCGGCGAGATTCTCGTTTTCCAGCTCTCACAGGATTTTTGTGCCCGAGTCGCCATTCTCCTTAAGTGTACAATAGCAATAGAGCAATGATTCCTGGCAGATCCATAGTCAAAGATTCCCCACCAATACAGAGCAGCAGTCAATCAAGACATGGGAATTTGGAACTACACATACCCAGAGCAATTGAATATAAGAGAAGGGAAGTCATGGCCAATCTATACTGTGCTCTGGTCAGACCACACCTTCAATACGATGCCCCCAGCTCTGATCACCGAGGAAGCAGGGGGACATTCAAGGGGCAGTAGAAAGAGGGTCACAAGGCTGATTCCTCATTGGGTGAGTGAGTTTGGAGGGAAATCGTCAGGAACTCGGGCTTTTCAACTTATAAAACACATCTGGGGGAATCCTGTGTAGGTATGTAGAACAGTTAATGCCATGGTAGATTAAAGCTCAACTGTTACTTTCACTTAAATTGGTGAGGTAGGACAAGCTGATGGAAGCTCAAGCAGGTAGAAAGTAAATTTACAACTAATATCAGGAGGTTTTTCTTCATGCAGAAAACGTTCAACAAAACCGAATAGACCTCCAGGCAGAGTGCTGGAGGCTGAACAATCAGTAGCGGAGACTGTGGTTGATTATTCACTTCTTAACCCAACACTGCTGACATTAATTGCAAGATCTGGCAGGGTTGAGACCAACTAACTCACCATAGAGCACAGGACGTGGGCCCTTCCTTATCAGTGTGGACCAGTGTCAGTGCAGCTACTGAGTGAGTCATCAGCGGGAAATACATTTTTGTCACATGATTGCCGGCTAATGAGGTGGAGAGCTAAATGTTTGAATAGCAAGTAATTACAAGTTGGTGTTTTTCGGGGTAGAGCCTCTTCATTTTCTCATTTTTTTTCCCGTCACTGCAAGAGCAACACGGCAACTGCAGCCGAGGGAAGATCATTTATTTGAAATCTCTCACCCCGTTCTGCTGTTCGTGGCCATGAGAAGATGGATGTGAGATTAAGCAATGTATGAGCCCTTCTTTTATACCTCCAGTCAGCGTGTCACCTTGTTCCGGTATTCCAGCAGACTGGACAACTTAAATTATATCCGACTGGACAACAGTTCTTGGAGCACTACCTTTTGGGAATGGTAGTTTTATAGGGACTATTAAAAATTGTTTTAAAGACGCAGCTATCAAGTATTCCTTCACTAGGAATTTAGATACTGTCCGACGCCTACAGGGACTGCAAGGGCCCCGGTTTAGCGTAATGATTTTGCCACGAGGCAAGTGGTTGGTCATCATATGAGGCGGTGGTGATGGCTCAGCTTTTCAGTGAGTTCCATTTAATGGGCTGGTCCCCGGCCACGTGTTTCTCAGCAGTGCACCGTTTGCTGGCGGGTGGGCTCTATACTCTCAACGCTCGCCAATAGGATTTCCCATTGAAGCCACCTCAAGCCGCTGGGACACCCACGGCGGGGGGTGGGGTGGGGGGAGGGGCTTTGCTACCGGTGGGAAAAGTGAACCGCAACTGCCAGAGAATTCCGGCCAATATATTCCACTTGATGTGCTTTATGATTCCCATTCTAATGTGTTACTCACAAATCAAGGAGATTGATTCCTCAACCGGTTCCTCACTCTGGAATTCATTCCATGGCCCCTTGTCTCTTCTTCCAACTCTACTCCTTCAAGATTCTTCTTAAAGCCTTACTCCCTGACCAAGCTTTTTGTACAAATTCTCTTGTATCTCTTTTACTTTGGTTTGGCATCTCGTTTTTTATTTTGGTTGTCCCTGTGCGAGCCAACTTGGAATGTTTTTCTGCATTTACCCTATTATATAAGCACACGTTGTCTGTTTTCTTTTATCATGTTGACGGAATGTGTGCGTCACGGCTGCCCATCCCCAGCTCCTCCATGAACTGAGTGGGTTACTGGCAGAATACTGAATGTTGGTTGGAATTCTCCGCCTCTTGTGATTCTCGATTTCAGCTGGCAGCGCAACCCATGGGTTTCCCGACAGTGTGGGGTGACTTCAATGGAAAATCCCATTGACAAGAGGCGGGTAAAGATAATTATGCCGCCAGCGAAAGGCGCGCCACCAAGAAACACACGGCCAGGGGAACCTGGGAATCCCAATATTTAATACTGACCAGAAATGATTTAAAAGAAACATTGGGGCAGATTTCCCCCTTAAACCGGTGTCTGTGGATCAAGCTGCTGTTGAAACAGACATATTTTAATTTTCATTGAGAACTGGAGGGATTCGCTAACAGGCAGCAAGCTGAAAATGTCCACATTACAGTGTTTATCAAACAATTTATTTTGATTGGGGGATGATAAGAGCCACAAGGGTTTTGTTATCATGCATTTGTTTCCCACGATTTGTTGATGCTTCATGTTATGTGTTTGCACAGAAACAGGAAATTGTGACTCAGCATCAGGGGTGCAATTTAATGGAAATGAAAGTCTCATTTTAGGTGCCTTTAACCGGGTGTTTCCCGGTGCTTGCCGCGTCAAGAATGGCCCCACTATTGATCAGGACTCTGCTTCACTTCCGGACCTCAGTGAGGAACATCCCGCCAAGGTCGCACTGAGACCCATTTCCTGTACTAACGAGCTCAGCGTGTCAGTGCAGGAAGAGATCGAAGCGCCATTTTTAAATGGCACTCCGATTTTTGAACCCCCCCCCCATTGCAGCCTCTGGACCCCACAAAGCCCCAACTTAACAATTAGGGGGTCCTTGGACCCACCACACCCCACCTCATGAGGACAGGGCATCCCTGGGCCCGACGTCACCTGAGTACCTTGGCACAGTGCCCCTGCCAGCCTGGCAGTGCCATTGGGACACCCTCACATTTCCAAAGTGGCACCCAGGTGACACTGTTAGGATGCCCTGGTGGCACCGGCAGGGTTCCAGGCTGGCAGCGCCAGTGTAGAATCTGGGGTGCCATGGTACCTGCTCAGAGTCCAACCACCCAGGTACCCCCGAGATCCTGGGAAACACCCCACCCCCCCAGTGCCAGTACGCCTCGTCCACATTTGTGGAAGCCAGTGCTAAATGGTGCCTACTTGGGATCACCGAGCCGAGGTTGTTTGAACTCACGCTTTTGGTAACTCGGGCGCAAAAATATTTAAGTGAGCTTTACTGCACGCTTAAATATGCAAATCTGGATCTCGTTAGATCTTGCTGGGTGTAATGAGCGTCGTAAATCCCGTGAGAGACCTCTCATGACATTTACCGGCCTCTCTGATTTCCAAGTCAGGCACGATGAGGCTGATAGATCGATCTCCAGAGAGCTAATACCCCTTTGTACAAAGGACACCATTCACACATCAACTTATGCCTGCTCTTTTTGTTTTAGTTCCTTCACGGGTTGTGAGTGTCCATGGCAAAGCCAGCATTTGTTGCCCTGTGCCGAATTGCACGAGAGAAGTTGATGATGAGCTGGCTTCTCAAACATCTTGCAGGCCATCTGGCACTATTCGAAAGGGATTTCCTCTATAGAACAAGCCAATTAGTCTTATTGCCGCAGGCTATCAGAATCAAATATTGGCCGGAATTCTACGGCTCTTCACGTCGGGGGGGGGGATCTTCTGGTCCCGCCGACGGTGCACCCCTGCCACGGGTTTCACGGCAATGAAGGATGCATTCGATGGGAAACCCTGTTGGCAACATCATGAGCAGAAGATCCTGCCCTGGCCAATGGGAGGCCACCTCTGCCACCGCGAAACACACGGCAGGTTGCGTGGAAACGCTCGCCCATTTTTAAAATTTGAGTGGTCTTCTTTTAGGCTTCCACACAAAATCTCTTTTTTAACCACCTGTGGCACAGATAATAGAATCCTTTTGGACTGGGTAAGTAAATAATGCTGATATTCACATGTTAACCAAATGGGAGAGAAACAAAGAAAATATGAATTGTTCCGTCCAATTATTACAAGGTTGGCAATGAGATTTCAGCTGAAACTACCACATGAGTTGTGGCTGATTGCTACAATGACAAGTGGATCAGAGCATAACTGAAAGCTCTTGGCAATTACATAAGTGAGCAGGAAGCAAATGTCTCCTTATAGAGCTGAGTTTTAGGTTGTCATGTTCAGTGGAGGGGTCTAAAATACTGTTAAAACTTGTTTGCTTCTTGGAGAAAACATTTTGAAACAACTGATCCATAAAGCATTCTTTGTCTCTGTAAGAATGTTTTCGAGACATTTCTTTTCTACTTCTTCAGCGATAGGGAAGTGCACGCATGCACGCTGAAAGGAATTCTGTTAGCATGGAAAGGACTCATGCAATGATTGATGACCCACTACTTTTATCACCGTGCACTTGCTCAGGGTGGTCTCTTTCTGACATTAAAGCCACAGCAACCTCACGCAGAAAAAATGAGCACAAAAGGTATTTCAGTTAAAGAAGGTGCAGGAGTTCATGTGGAAAGCAATTTGGCTGTCCTCCAGTGACACTCCTGTTTGTCAAAACCTATTTCTCTCTGTGCGGCAGGCTTCAACGTTAAAGACGTGAATTGAGATTTTTCTTCCTTACTCACAATCATGAGAAAAGTGTTGATTTAATTCTGAGGAATTTTGTTGTCGGGAGGTTATTTGTTCATTTTCTCCCTCTGCTTTCTGCTCTCATTCACCCTTGCTCGAGAGAACAGAGGCAAGCAGGTAATCTTAGCCTGGGCTCTCTGCCTCTGCAGCTTCCCTCTCCGCATGGTGTAGCAGGCCACGCTTCCACTCGACACCCCCTCCTACAATCGCATGCCTGAACCTGGGAACTCGAGGTTTCCCTCACAGCTCTGGCCAGTGGCATTGGACTGGAACGAGTGACTGGAAGACAAGGAATCCAGCAGCCTTTCACAATGCCAGATATCGCTGCCGCTTTGGCACCACCTGTAACTTTCCACACAAGAAGGGCTGTTGAACAAAATCTGTGACTTCAATTTAAATCATTTCATGAATGAAAATTAAGCCCAGCGCAATTTACTGCCTGTATAGTGTGACCTCTTGGGGCGCTCTTCTTCTGTCCATGCGTTAGTTGAGTGAAGAAAATAGCTGCACACGGTAGGAGCTGTCAGCGGGCCAGAGGCTTTTTTCATTTCCAGCATTGTTGTTATATGTTCCTGTTTTGACATTTTTGCGACCTTGGTTCAAGGAATTTTTGGGAGAATTTTTTTTGGGAGAATGCTGGTAATGTCGATCCTAGATTATTCAAATAGACAATAAAAAGAAAGAAGGAACATGAGAAAATATTTCTTATGATACAAGGGCAGTAATTCCCCTGATTGGATTCCCTATTCCGCTCGGCAGCGCATCCCATCCCGTAGGTTTCTGGGGTGGCATGGGGTTGCTTCAATGAGAAATCGCAATGACAAGCAGTGGGGAGTATAGAAACCCGGCTGCAGCGAACGGCTCACCACCAAGACACACGTGGGTGGGGGACTGGAAAATCCAGCCCGTAAAATGGCAGAGTTGATCAGGGCATATTAGGTAAGTTACTGAGTTCTGTGCAGTTACATACCATAGATATACAGCACAAAATGGTGGCGGCAATGGTGTTGTGGTAATGTTACTGGACTAAACCATCCAAAAGTCCAGGCTAATGCTCGGGGGACATGGGTTCAAAAGCATGATGGCAACCCCTGGAATTGAAATTCAGTCCTCAAATCTGGAATTGAAAACTAGCCTCAGTAATGGTGACCCTGAAGTTCATTAAAAACCCATTGGGTTCACCAATGTTCCTTAGCTGGTGTGGCCTACATGTGACTCCTGACACACAGTAAGGTGGTTGACCCTTAACTGCCCTGTGAAACGGTGCGGCAAACTACACAGTTCAAGGGCAATTGCAGTGTAGGCAACAAATGGCTGGCCTCATCAATGACACCCAGGACCCATGAAAGGATTAAAAAATACAGATAATCCAGTCCACGTCAATGTTTGTACTCCACTTTCATTCCTGGGATATTGCCGTCGCTGGCTAGGTCAGCACTTATTTCCCATCCCTAATTGCCCTTGGGAAGTGGGTAGTGAGCTGCTTTGACAAAGAGTCATCGGACTCGAATCGTTTGCTCTTTTCTCTCCCTACAGATGCTGCTAGACTTGCTGAGATTTTCCAGCATTTTCTCTTTCGTCTCAGATTCTAGCATTCGCAGTGATTTGCTTTTATTTATTGAACTGCATTTGGGACTCCACTTGAGCCTCCTCCTGTTGCTAACTTTGCCTTAGTTTAATTGCTCTGTTTTATCACCTTTGCTCTTGAGTCGCCAGGTATCTTTATGATACCGCCACGTGGTTCAAGTCCAAGTAATGATCAATAATCCAATACACCAATTAGTAAGATTTAAATCAAAGCACATTTATTATACACAGTAATCGCTACTCATGCATAAATTCTATGTGTCAGCTACTTCTACAACTAACAGGCCTATACTTAACTTGGAACTGGCCCACCAGGTCAGGGAAACAAATGGCCTTTCGTTCGGGTTCTGAGCCTGCCGGATTCAAAGTTGGTACAAATTGATAGCTAGGAGCGCCTATCTCGTAGCGAGCATTGAAGTAAGACTTACTGGATATCAGCAGTGGCTGAACTGGTCACTGTCAAGGGTTGGTTCGTGTTGCTGAGTGACCCGGTCAAGAAGAACGATTTGAACTTGGGGCTTAATTCTTATAGTCCCCAGGAGCTTCCCGTCTTTCGGGGCGGACCCTGTACCTGGTCCCAAGTGATTGGACTTTGTCCCAATCACTTGGTTTGATTTTCTCCAATGCTGGAGCGGTTCCCTGATCGATGGGCGGTCTTGAGGTGGTCGTTCACCTCCTTTTGTGTAGGCTTCTGCTGGCGCCGAAGAGTCTGGTTTTGCTTTGTGTGTCTAAATGTTGCTTATTGTTCCCGGGGATTGCTCATTAGTATGCAGATGGCTGGTGTTTTGTTATGCTGATGGTTGCTGGTATCGATCTTGTCTGGCCTTTCCAGAGGTAAATACATAGCCAACCTGCAGCTGCTCGTTTTTGTCCTGTTGGCTGACTTTCCCATCAGCCTTTACCGTTCGCCATTTTGAATCGAGAGTTGGCCATTTTAAGTGGCTACACTCCCATCCTTCCACACATAACTTTATCAATGTAAGCCGCTATTCCCTTCTCCTCCGTATATTTTTTCAGCCTCACTTGAAATGCATCCACGTAATTTGCCTCAACCAATCCCGATGATAGCAAGTTGCGCATTCTCATTATTGTCAGGGTAAAAACAGTTCTCCTGGATTTCCTACTACATTTCTTAATTACTATCAAATTGATAACCTCCGATTTTGCTCTACCCCAGAAACACCCTCACTCTGTTTGCTCTGTACAAATGTGTCAGACTGGGATTAGAATAGAAAGGGGCTTGATGGGGCGGTACAGTAGCACAGTAGTTAGCACTGCTGCCTCACAGCGCCAGGAACCCGGGTTCAATTCCAGCCTTGGGTGACTACCTGTGTGGAGTTTGCACATTTTCCTCGTGTCTGCATGGGTTTCCGGTTTCCTTTCACAGTCCAAAGATGTGCAGGCTAGGTAGATTGGCCATGCTAAATTACCTCTTAGAGTCCAAAGGTTAGGTGGAGTTACAGGTTTGAGGGGGGCGTGGGCCTTGGTAGGGTGCTCTTTTCAAGGGTCGGTGCAAAGTGGATGGGCCGAATGGCCTCCTTTTGCACTGTAGGAATTCTATGAATTCTGGCACAGACACAGTGGTCCAACAGGTCTCTTTCTGTGCTGTAAAACTCTATGATAACTTCTGTAAGATCATCCTTGGACCATTTTTCAAGAGAAAATAAATCCTGTTCATTGTTTGGTGATCAACATAACTTTGCATTTCTCTTACCATTCTTGAAATCTATTTTGCACCAGAGCCTCTGTATCCTTTTGATTATATGCCATTGGCATATAATTAATGACAGCGATTGGTTTTGATGTTAACCCAAGTTAATATTTCATGATTGGAGTGGTAAAAGACCATGGATTGTGCCAGGGTGATCCACTGGCACCAGATCTAGAATGTCAGCTCTCAGGATGATGACACCCACTGTACCTTGCAATATATTATTCACACAGCTGGGGAAGCAGTTATTGTTCGAAGTCAAGCTCAACAATCCATTCAATGGCATCAGCTGACACAGTGCGAACGGTAGCAATGGCATCGGGAATGGGTCTCTCGGGGCAGGGATTGAATATATGGGCGATGGTCTTGACTTGGATGGCCACAGTCACCATTTGAGCTGTTCCTCATGTTTCAGTTATGCAGCGAGTGGCCACATCTTCCCGGGTCCACCTCCAAGCAGTTGTGGGCTCTCCAGATTTTCCATGGAATGTTGAAACTTGGGACTTCAATGTTGCCACGTTGAAGTTGGCAATGTTTCCAGTCAACCAAGGGATGTGCCATGAGGAAGTGAGTCTGCAATCAATGTGGAGTGTGTTCCAGTTGGGGCTACAGGATTTCAAACGGCGAGTGGCTTGTTTTTTTTAGGTCCTGTAACAGTGAGAATACTTTGTCAGCCTTTGAAGTGGTGCTGTTTGAGGGGGATGTTTTCCCTGCGGGCATCGAGCTAGGATGAGAATCCACTCAAGTTGTGATGGTCTCAACATTCCTGAAATTATCCTCATGGCTTCCCAGCGGTGGACATCTACCATGTTTAGAGTACTGAGCCAGGGTGAGCAGCAGTACTCTGCTGTTGGGTAGACCAGGGCAAGTGAAGCAGTGGGGAGTGTCTTGGTTCTGCAGCACCAGTTGGTCCTCGCCAGAATCTGTATAAGATTCCCTCTTGTAAAATCTTGGCTCCAGTGTTCTGGAGGTATTGCTGGAAGTTAATATATGGTCAATAGAGATGCCATGGCATTTTGTTGATGGATCATGGGTGAATGGTTGGCCATAACACTGGACATGAAGTTCTACCCTGGCCTTTGAGTCATTCAGGTGGTAGGCGAAGGCACCAGTCTTGACAATTTGGTTGAAGCCTCCATTCTCTGAAGTGATTTTAGAGGGAACAGAGGTTCTCATGCATTGGTTATTGTGCAATGACTGAGAGATACTGGCGTTGCTGACATTGGAGAATCAATTCTAAAGTGACACTGTCTGCTGCAAGGAGGCATCATATACCACTGGGATAGGGTTGCCAAACTTCCGAGGTTGACCTCCAGGACACAGCAGCAAGAAACCCAGGAGGAAAGATCATAGATCTGTTTGAAAAAATGCCACTTATCTTTTCATATTCTTCTAACACATCTGATTATTAGTCAGATTAGTCATAAGAATATTACAGATTGGAAAAATGGTGGGTTGACAGACGATCAAGGGTCAGCCTATCAGATTATGGAGAGTCTATGGCAAAAGTTTCCAGTCCTTCCCACCGGCAGGAACATCCGGTCCCGCCAATGGCGACACCCCCCCCCCCTCCCCACCCCTCCACCCTGCCGGTCCCGCCAATGGCGACCCCATCCCCCCATCCCTCCATCCTGCCATGTTTCCAGTGGAAGAGGGTGTGGAGCACCCAAAATCCCGTGGGCACCAGCGGGACCGGAAGGTCCCGCCATTGGCCAATGCCGGGCTGCCTCCGCCGCAGGAAAATGTGCCGCAGGACTGCTGGAAAACACAATCCAATGTGTCTTCCAATTGGTGTAGGATTGTGTTAAACTGTGAGGATAGACATTTTGGGCAAAGTGTTGGGGCTGGGAGTTTGTAAGCATGAGGTCACATGATGAAACCTCCAGGAGGGTGTCATGATATCCAGATCAGCATATCATGGTGCAATCACACACACACTGATGGACAGGCAGTTGGACCAACCAGCACACACATAACATCGCAGCCAATCACCAGTGAGAGCACACGCACTATAAAACAGGGAACACCACAGTTCCTGCTCATTCTACCAGGAGATAGCTCTGAGCACAGAGCTCACAGCGTGCCACTCAGACATAGACCATGTGCTGAGTGCCTCACTAAGATAGTGATAGGGCTGGGTCCACAGGTTAGCTGGTGAAGTACGTACCCAAGCCAGTAGTTAAATGTTACAGTTGTTTAGACAATTAAAACTGTGTTGTACCATCTACAGCCGTGTTGGATTATTTGTGCATCGGAACACTCAACGTGAAATGATACCAGTAGTGGAAGCTAACCAGCGACTGTGAGACCTACCTGCACCCTTTCAGAAATCCGCCATCCTGCTCCATGGAAAACATCAGCCCACCGCAGCCACTCCGAATCTCTGGTAATCTCGGCGTAAATTGGAAGCTGTTTAAACAGTGCTTCCAGCTCTTCCTAGAAGCAACAGGCAGGGAGAATGCATCGGACACCAGGAAGACTGGCCTCCTCCTCTCCACGGCGGGGCAACACGCCATCCACATCTATAACTCCCTGGCATTCGTGGAAGGCGAGGACAAAACAAAATATAAGACGGTGCTTCTGAAGTTCGAGGAACACTTCAGAGTGGAAGTCAATGAGAGCTTCGAGAGGTACCTATTCCAGCAGCGCCTGCAGGGTAAGAATGAGCCTTTCCAATCTTACATGACACACCTCCGTATCCTCGCGCAGCCCTGCGGCTATGAGGCCACCTCCGATTCCATGATACGGGATCAGATAGGTTTTGGGGTCATCTCGGACACCCTACGCTGGCAGCTCCTTAAAATAAAGCGCCTCACCCTCGCGACTGCCATCGAAACCTGCGTCCTCCATGAGAACGCGACCAGCCGGTACTCTCAAATCCAGACGGCCGAAACAGCACGGCTCGGGTCCGACGAGGCGGAACGGGTCCAGTCGATCGAGTTCCTCCTGACCCGCGGCCCGGACGAGGGCAGCCATTTCACGCGCTTTCCGAGGCCTCCCGCGCTTGTACGTGCCAAAAGAGGGGACGTTGACGCAGAGGGACGTGATGTGCAGGCGCGCTCTATATAGGACCACACCACGCATGCGCGGTGGCGCAACAAATGCCATGATGTCACGATGCGCGGTAACTGTGGCTCCACCCACTTAAAGCGGCAATGTCCGGCCAAAGCCGACGATGCCTCGGCTGTGGCAGGATGGGCCACTACGCTGCCTACTGTCGAGCAGCTCAACCTGCCCACTCCCAACAATTCCGCCAGCCTCGCAGGGACGTGCGGGCGATTCAGCCCCCCTACACTGAGTCATATCCAGATAGTATGCAGACCAGCGATACCGAAGACAAGGAGCCCTTCCGCGTTGCGATAATCCACAAGAACCGGATGTCCCCAAGTCGGAACCACCAGCCGCTGTCAGTGCACAGCATTGATCTGGGCGATGAGTGGTGTGCCGCCCTAACGGTCAACCTATCCCAAATCACATTTTGCCTGGACACTGGTGCCTCCGCCAATCTCCTCACATGGTCAGCCTTCCAGACCCTGAAGGTTAAACCACCGATTCTGTCATCCCACTGTCAGCTGGTTGACTACAATGGAAACATCATCCCGGCCACGGGGTCCTGCCAGCTCGAAGTTACACACAACTCACACAAAGCCACATTATCATTTGAAATTGTAGGATCCTCGAAGGATTCTCTGTTAGGTGCACAGGCGTGCAAGATCCTCCAACTCGTTCAGTGGGTACACACTCTGTCTCCAGAAGGCACGTCCGATTTCCCGGATGCAGACTTTAGGGCGCAGCTCCACTCACTCCTCGCGCACAACCAGGAGGTTTTTGAGGGCATGGGCACACTGCCCTACATGTACAAAATACGGCTCAAACCGGACGCCACCCCGGTCATTCACACACCTCGTAGGGTACCAGCACCACTCAAGGACCGCCTCAAACAGCAGCTGCAGGACCTGCAGGACCAAGGAGTGCTTTCCCGGGTCACGGAGCCAACGCCATGGGTCAGCTCCATAGTGTGCATCAAGAAGCCCTCCGGCGAGCTCTGGATCTGTATCAACCCAAAAGATTTGAATCACAACATTATGAGGGAACACTACCCCATATCCAAAGGAGAAGAAATCACGAGTGAAATGGCTCGGGCAAAAATATTCACCAAGCTTGATGCCTCAAAGGGCTTTTGGCAGATTCAATTGGATCAGTCCAGCAGGAAGCTGTGCACTTTCAACACTCCATTTGGCAGATACTGCTACAATACGATGCCATTCGGCATCATTTCGGCCTCCGAAGTGTTCCATTGCATCATGGAACAGATGATGGAGGGCATCGAAGGGGGACGCGTCTACGTAGACGACGTTATCATCTGGTCCACCACACCCCAGGAGCACATCAGTCGTCTCCAGCGTGTCTTTGCACGGATACGGGATCAGGGCCTGCGCCTTAACCGAGCCAAGTGCTCTTTTGGCCAGACTGAGCTAAAGATTTTGGGGGACCACATCTCCCGGTCGGGTGTGCAGCCGGATGCCGACAAAGTGGCAGCCATCGCAGCCATGCAGCAGCCGGCAGACAAGAAGGCAGTGCTGCACTTTCTCGGGATGGTCAACTTCCTGGGGAAGTTCATTCCTAACCTTGCTTCGCACAGGACTGCCCTTCGCCACCTGGTCAAAAAGACAGCGGAGTTCCAGTGGCTGCCCGCACACCAGAGTGAATGGGAGGAGCTCAAGGTCAAGCTCACCACCGCCCCGGTACTGGCGTTTTTCGATACCACACGGGAAACAAAGATCTCAACTGACGACAGCCAGCCTGACATTGGGGCGGTACTCCTGCAACGGGACGACAACGCATCATGGGCTCCGGTTGCCTATGCGTGGCAGGCCATGACCCCCACAGAACAGCGCTATGCGCAGATTGATAAGGAGTGCCTAGGCCTGTTGACTGGCATCGACAAGTTTCATGACTATGTATGTGGTCTTCCGCAGTTCACTGTGGAGGCCGACCATCGCCCCTTGATCGGTATCATTCAGAAGGACCTCAACGACATGACCCCTCGCCTCCAGCGCATTCTGCTCAAGCTCCGGACGTACGACTTCCAACTTCTCTACACCCCGGGGAAGGATCTCATCATCGCAGATGCTCTGTCCAGGGCGGTCAACACACTGCCCGACTCGGAGGGGTTCGTTTGTCAGGTCGACGCACAAGTAGCCTTCACATCGGACAATCTGCCGGCCACTGATGCACGTCCTGTCCACATTCGCCGTGAGACTACGGCTGACCCCTTTCTACAAAATGTGGTGCGCCACATGACGGAAGGGTGGCTCAAGGGGCAGTGACCACAATTTTATAACGTCCGGACGACTTGGATTGATGGTGTCCTCTTGAAGTTGGACCGCATCGTGATCCCACGCAGCATGCACTGGCTTGTCCTCGAACAACTGCACGAAGGCCATCTCGGAGTTGAAAAGTGCAGGCGGAGGGCCCGAGAGGCTGTGTACTGGCCGGGCATCAGCGATGACATCGCCAACATGGTGCTCAACTGCCCCACCTGCCAGAGGTTTCAGCCGGCGCAACCCCCTGAGACACTTCAGCCCCATGAGTTGGTTACGTCCCCCTGGGCGAAGGTGGGCGTGGACCTCTTTCATTCACTCGGCAGGGACTACATTATTCTGATTGACTACTCCTCAAGTTACCCGGAGGTCATACGCCTGCACGACATGACATCATCAGCTGTCATCCGGGCATGCAAAGAAACCTTTGCTCGCCATGAAATTCCGCTCACCGTCATGTCTGACAACAGGCCTTGCTTTGCGAGTCAAGAATGGCCTTCCTTTGCCACTTCATACAACTTCACACATGTGACGTCCAGTCCCTTGCATCCCCAGTCCAATGACAAGGCGGAAAAGGGCGTCCACATTGTGAAGCGGCTCCTCTGCAAGGCTGCTGATGCCGGATCTGACTTCTGTTTAGCCCTGCTGGCCTATTGTTCGGCCCCACTGTCCACGGGCCTCTTGCCAGCCCAGCTGTTGATGGGTCGCACCCTCAGGACCACTGTGCCGGCCATTCATGTTCCTGACCTCGACCATGCTCCAGTATTGCGAAGGATGCAACAACAGCGTGCTCAGCAGAAGGTGGCACATGACGCTTGGGCGACTGATCTTTCTGCCCTGGCGCATGGAGACAACGTCCGCATACACCTACCAGGGGGTGGCTGGTCGGCAACCGGCGAGGTTCTCCGCCACGTGGCTCCCCACTCATTCCAGGTTCGTATGCCTGATGGCTCCATTCGCCGCCGTAATCGGCGGGCCCTTCGTCTGGTTCCGCGCTCGCTACGAGATCGTGCACCGGTGCCACGCCCTCCTGTTGTCCCTGATTTTGACTTTGTTGAGCTTCCTGACACTCTGCCTCTTCCTCTATCGCCCGTGGCCGGGCCCATTCCTCAGCTGGTGGATCCTGACCCACCCTTGAGGCGGTCAACCTGAATTCATCGCCCACCTGAGAGACGTGACTTATGAACCTGTTGGCACATTAGACTCACTGAATTCTTTTACAGTACTGTTAACGAGTTTCTTTTCTTGTCGTTCGTTGTTCCAGAAGTTTTCTCTCATCATTTGTTGATTGCATTTGTTCTGTTAATGATACAACCTCGTTGTTCTGTTGCACCTGACACCTTCCTCTGTATATAGTTTAGCCTCATGTACATGTTGTAAATACTGCACACACATACTCAGATACACTCAGTACGCATTTCTATTTATTAGCATGTAGGCACATATCCTTTGTGAAAGGGGGGGATGTCATGATATCCACATCAGCATATCATGGTGCAATCACACACACACTGATGGTCAGGCAGTTGGACCAACCAGCACACACATAACATCGCAACCAATCACCAGTGAGAGCATACAGACTATAAAACAGGGAACACCACAGTTCCCGCTCATTCTACCAGGAGATAGCTCAGAGCACAGAGCTCACAGCGCGCCACTCAGACATAGACCATGTGCTAAGTGCATCACTAAGATAGTGATAGGACTGGGTCCACAGATTAGCTGGTGAAGCACGTACCCAAGCCAGCAGTTAAATGTTACAGTTGTTTAGACAATTAAAACTGAGTTGTACCATCTACAGCAGTGTTGGATCATTTGTGCATCAGAACACCCAACACGACAGAGGGCTTTCAATCAGAGTTGGGAACCTACATTAGGACTGGATCGCGAGTCACTTGCCGTTTTGACGTTCCTGCCTTTGCCTTATCCCAGGTTAATATAGGGATTAACTGTAGAGTCAATGCATGTATTGAGCCTCATACAAATGTATGAAACCACAAACTATATCCTTCCCGTTGAACAGCATTCATAAGACATCTTACAACCACACAAAAAATAAGTTTTGTTTCACCTCTGCTCTACCTGTGCTTCCTGCCACCTTGCACCATAACTCAACTCGTGCAACATTCTCAGGTTCACCAAATTACAACCTCAATGTGTGTAGTAAGTGTAAACATTCATGAGAGGAGATGCCCGAGAAGATGCTGTCCCACGCTGGTCTCCTCTCTTTCAAGCAGGAGTGAAAACTGGCTCCAATTGCAAGTATATGTGCCTTCCTGATTGAATGTATACCTGTTTGGAAGCAAATGAGAAGCGACATGTGAGCTACAGGCAGAAAATGCTGTAAAATGCTGAGCGGGTCACGCAGCATCTGTGGAGGGAGAAATAGATAACCTTTCACATTCCTCAGAATTGGCCTGTCAGTGCCTCTGGGCAGGGACCTTGGGCGGGAATCTGTGACCCTGAGGCTGTCGCGTTTCTCGACGGCATCAACACTGCCTCAGGATCAGCAATTTTGGCCCCTACACGGCACTGGAGCGGTTCACACCACTCCAGCTGCTGATCCTCTTGTGAACTGGGCGCCACAGGATCCGCGCATGCGCAGTGGCACCGGTGCCATCACGCACGCGCGTAGTGGCTCCCTTCACGCGCCGGCCCCGGCGCAACATGGCGCAGGGCTACAGGGGCCAGCATGGAAGAAAGGAGGCCCCCAGCCAGAGAGGCCGGCCCGCCGACTGGTGGGCCCCGATTGCGGGCAAGGCCACACCGGAGGCCCTGCCCCGGGGTCGGACACCCCCCACCCCCCCCACCCCCCCCCCCCCCCACCCCCACCCCCCACAGGCCGCCCCCCCGCAACCCTTGGGCTCCGGTTGCCTATGCGTGGCAGGCCATGACCCCCACAGAACAGCGCTATGCGCAGATTGATAAGGAGTGCCTAGGCCTGTTGACTGGCATCGACAAGTTTCTTGACTATGTATGTGGTCTTCCGCAGTTCACTGTGGAGGCCGATCATTGCCCCTTGATCGGTATCATTCAGAAGGACCTCAACGACATGACCCCTCGCCTCCAGCGCATTCTGCTCAAGCTCCGGACGTACGACTTCCAACTTGTCTACACCCCGGGGAAGGATCTCATCATCGCAGATGCTCTGTCCAGGACGGTCAACACACTGCCTGACTCGGAGGGGTTTGTTTGTCAGGTCGACGCACAAGTAGCCTTCACATCGGCCAATCTGCCGGCCACTGATGCACGTCTGGTCCACATTCGCCGTGAGACTGCGGCTGACCCCTTTCTACAAAATGTGGTGCGCCACATGACGGAAGGGTTGCTCAAGGGGCAGTGCCCACAATTTTATAACGTCCGGACGACTTGGATTGATGGTGTCCTCTTGAAGTTGGACCGCATCGTGATCCCACACAGCATGCACTGGCTTGTCCTCGAACAACTGCACGAAGGCCATCTCGGAGTTGAAAAGTGCAGGCAGAGGGCCCGAGAGGCTGTGTACTGGCCGGGCATCAGCGAGGACATCGCCGACATGGTGCTCAACTGCCCCACCTGCCAAAGGTTTCAGCCTGCGCAACCCACTGAGACACTTCAGCCCCATGAGTTGGTTACGTCCCCCTGGGCGAAGGTGGGCGTGGACCTCTTTCATTCGCTCGGCAGGGACTACATTATTCTGATTGACTACTCCTCAAGTTACCCGGAGGTCATACGCCTGCACGACATGACGTCATCAGCTGTCATCCGGGCATGCAAAGAAACCTTTGCTCGCCATGAAATTCCGCTCACCGTCATGTCTGACAACAGGCCTTGCTTTGCGAGTCAAGAATGGCCTTCCTTTGCCACTTCATACAACTTCACACATGTGACGTCCAGTCCCTTGCATCCTCAGTCGAATGGCAAGGCGGAAAAGGGCGTCCACATTGTGAAGCGGCTCCTCTGCAAGGCTGCTGATGCCGGATCTGACTTCTGTTTAGCCCTGCTGGCCTATTGTTCGGCCCCACTGTCCACGGGCCTCTCACCAGCCCAGCTGTTGATGGGTCGCACCCTCAGGACCACTGTGCTGGCCATTCATGTTCCTGACCTCGACCATGCTCCAGTATTGCGAAGGATGCAACAACAGCGTGCTCAGCAGAAGGTGGCACATGACGCTTGGGCGACTGATCTTTCTGCCCTGGCGCATGGAGACAACGTCCGCATACACCTACCGGGGGGTGGCTGGTCGGCAACCGGCGAGGTTCTCCGCCACGTGGCTCCCCACTCATTCCAGGTTCGTATGCCTGATGGCTCCATTCGCCGCCGTAATCGGCGGGCCCTTCGTCTGGTTCCGCGCTCGCTACGAGATCGTGCACCGGTGCCACGCCCTCCTGTTGTCCCTGATTTTGACTTTGTTGAGCTTCCTGACACTCTGCCTCTTCCTCTATCGCCCGTGGCCGGGCCCATTCCTCAGCTGGTGGATCCTGACCCACCCTTGAGGCGGTCAACCTGAATTCATCGCCCACCTGAGAGACGTGACTTATGAGCCTGTTGCCACATTGGACTCACTGAATTGTTTTACAGTACTGTTAATGAGTTTCTTTTCTTGTTGTACATTGTTCCAGAGGTTTTCTCTCATCATTTGTTGATTGCATTTGTTCTGTTATTGGTACAACCTCGTTGTTCTGTTGCACCTGACACCTTCCTCTGTATATAGTTTAGCCTCATGTACATGTTGTAAATATTGCACACACATACTCAGATACACTCAGTACACATTTCTATTTATTAGCATGTAGGCACATATCCTTTGTGAAAGGGGGGGATGTCATGATATCCACATTAACATATCATGGTGCAATCACACACACACTGATGGACAGGCAGTTGGACCAACCAGCACACACATAAATTGCAGCCAATCACCAGTGAGAGCACACGCACTATAAAACAGGGAACACCACAGTTCCCGCTCATTCTACCAGGACATAGCTCAGAGCACAGAGCTCACAGCGCGCCACTCAGACATAGACCATGTGCTAAGTGCATCACTAAGACAGTGATAGGGCTGGGTCCACAGATTAGCTGGTGAAGCACGTACCCAAGCCAGCAGTTAAATGTTACAGTTGTTTAGACAATTAAAACTGAGTTGTACCATCTACAGCCGTGTTGGATTATTTGTGCATCAGAACACCCAACACGACAGAGGGCTTTCAATCAGAGTTGGGAACCTACATTAGGACTGGATCGCGAGTCACTTGCCGTTTTGACGTTCCTGCCTTTGCCTTATCCCAGGTTAATATAGGGATTAACTGTAGAGTCAATGCATGTATTGAGCCTCATACAAATGTATGAAACCACAAACTATATCCTTCCCGTTGAACAGCATTCATAAGACATCTTACAACCACACAAAAAATAAGTTTTGTTTCACCTCTGCTCTACCTGTGCTTCCTGCCACCTTGCACCATAACTCAACTCGTGCAACATTCTCAGGTTCACCAAATTACAACCTCAATGTGTGTAGTAAGTGTAAACATTCATGAGAGGAGATGCCCGAGAAGATGCTATCCCACGCTGGTCTCCTCTCTTTCAAGCAGGAGTGAAAACTGGCTCCAATTGCAAGTATATGTGCCTTCCTGATTGAATGTATACCTGTTTGGAAGCAAATGAGAAGCGACATGTGAGCTACAGGCAGAAAATGCTGTAAAATGCTGAGCGGGTCACGCAGCATCTGTGGAGGGAGAAATAGATAACCTTTCACAATTCTCAGAATTGGCCTGTCAGTGCCTCTGGGCAGGGACCTTGGGCGGGAATCTGTGACCCTGAGGCTGTCGCGTTTCTCGACGGCATCAACACTGCCTCAGGATCAGCAATTTTGGCCCCTACACGGCACTGGAGCGGTTCACGCCACTCCAGCTGCTGATCCTCTTGTGAACTGGGCGCCGCAGGATCCGCGCATGCGCAGTGGCACCAGTGCCATCACGCACGCGCGCAGTGGCTCCCTTCACGCGCCGGCCCCGGCGCAACATGGCGCAGGGCTACAGGGGCCAGCATGGAAGAAAGGAGACCCCCAGCCAGAGAGGCCGGCCCGCCGACCGGTGGGCCCCGATTGCGGGCCAAGCCACACCGGAGGCCCTGCCCCGGGGTCGGACAGCCCCCCGCCCCCCACCCCCCCCACCCCCCCCCCCCACCCCCACCCCCCACAGGCCGCCCCCCCCCAACCCTTCCATGCCGAGTTCCCGCCAGCGCCGTCCACACCTGCTCTCAGCCGGCGGGTTTTTTACGACGGCCGCTCGAGAATCGGCAGGGGTCCGCGTAGATAACTGGACAGTTTCTCTGATGATTAATAAAAACTTAATCTTTTTTTTATAACTTTAGAGTACCCAATTCATTTTTTCCAACGAAGGGGCAATTTTAGCATGGCCAATTCACCTACCCTGCACATCTTTGGGTTGTGGGGATGAAACCCACGCAAACATAAGAATGTGCAAACTCCACACGGGCAGTGACCCAGAGCCGGGATCGAACCTGGGACCTCGGCGCCGTGAGGCAGCAATGCTAACCACTGCGCCACCATGCTGCCCTGAATAAAATATTAATCAAAGTTAAACTCGACACAGGAATGAGACCAATCTTATAAGTTTATCGGATATGCAAGAAATGCAAATTAAACCGCACATTTTAAATAATTTGCAGGGTTACAACGGCAAAAGAATTAATACTCTGGGAGTATGCGAAGGAGAGGTCAGTGTAAAGAATAAGGTCCATAAAGTGAAGTTTTCCATTGTAGAAGCTGAGCATGAATCATTACTGGGAGTGGAAGCATGTGAAGCACTCGAATTAGTAAAAAGAGTGCTGACTGTGCAGTAACCACACAAACTATATCAGTGGATTCAATCCTGAAAGAATTTCCAGAAATATTTCAAGGATTCGGAGTTTTGCCATTCACTTATCGAATCCAGTTAAAAGAGAATGCGCAACCAGTCACACACGCACCAAGGCAAGTACCAGCTCCATTGAAAGAACGACTGAAAAATGAACTAGAGAGAATGACAAATCTGGGGGAGATAAAACAAATTGAAGAACCAACGGATTGGGTGAACTCCATGGTCTGCGTGAAAACACGGAATAATGACCTGAGAATGTGCATGGATCCCAAAAATCTCAATTTAAACATAGTGATCATTATCCCCTTCCGAAAAGGGAAGAAATGACATGTGAAATGTCTGAAGCGACATGCTTTAGCAAACTAGATATATCGCACGGTTTTTGGAAGCGCAAGTTGGATGAGGAGAGCACAAAGCTGTGCACCTTTAATACTCCATTCGGGCGATATTGTTTTCTCAGAATGTAATTTGGTATTATTTCAGCATCGTAGAAGGAATTCCAGGCGTCAGAGTATGCATAGACAATATTATCGTTTGGGGCTCAACAAGAGAAGAGCACAATGAAAAGCTTATCAAAGTGCTGAGAAGCATCAAAAAGCATGGTCTGAACAAGCCAAATGCCAGTTTGGTGTCGACAATATCACATTCTTGGGAGATAAACTTTTTGCTAGAAGTATACAACCTGACCAAGAGAAGATCAAGGCGATATTAAACATGCCACGTCCAACAGCCAAAAAAGGAGTCCTCAGGATGCTACCTATGATATATTTTGGAGGAAAATGTATTCCTAATCTATCAGCAAAAACGACATGCTTGACGGAGATAATCAAAAAGGATACTATTTTCCAATAGTCTGACAGTCATGAGCATGAGTGGCAAATGTTACAGGAAGCATTGACAACAGCTTCAGTGCTGACATTTTTGACCCTTCAAAGAAGACAAAAATATCGACAGATGGGTCGGAAGATGAGTTGGGAGCAAGTTATTGCAGCAAGACAATGATGAAAATTGGCTTCCAATTGCCTATGTTCCAAGGTCAATGACTGACACAGAGCGTAGATAAGCTTAAATAGAAAAACAATGCTTGGGCTGAATAAATGGATGAAACAAATTCCATGATTACGTATATGGACTACCGACATTCTTAGTTGAAACTTATCATGGACTACTTGTGGTGATAGTAAAGAAAAATCTAAATGAGATGTCACTAAGAATACAACGTATCATAGAATCATAGAATTTACAGTGCAGAAGGAGGCCATTCGGCCCATCGAGTCTGTACCAGCTCTTGGAAAGAGCACCCTACCCAAGGTCTACACCTCCACCCTATCCCCATAACCCAGCAACCCCACCCAACACTAAGGGCAATTTTGGACACGAAGGGCAATTTATCATGGCCAATCCACCTAACCTGCACATCTTTGGACTGTGGGAGGAAACCGGAGCACCCGGAGGAAACCCACGCATACACGGGGAGGATGTGCAGACTCCGCTCAGACAGTGACTCAAGCCGGAATCAAACCTGGGACCCTGGAGCTATCCACAATGCTACCGTGCTGCTACGTATGATGATGAAGTTACAAAGGTACGACTTCAATCTCATTTATACGCCAGGCAAACATCTCATAGTAACTGATGCAATCTCTCGAGCTACAGACATGAAGGAAGAACAACGTATGGATGAGGATGTGCAAGTACACATGAATCTTGTGACCGAATCCCTTTTAATATCCAATGAGAAGTCAAAACTAATCAGAGACGAAACCAACAAAGATTAAATCTTAGAAAAGACAAAATATCTCACTGAGGGATGACCAAAAGGATCCTGTTCCAAATATTATAATGTTAGAGTGGAGCTAAGTGCAGTCAATCGTTTTTTTTGCTCAGGCAAAAGAGGATTGTCATACCACAATCTTTATGATCCATGATTCCAAAGAAGATTCACGAGGGGCACTTAGGCATAGAAAAACACAAACGAAGAGCCAGAGAGATAGTATACTAGCCAGGCATCAATCAAGACATTCAGATCATTATGGAAAACTGCAACGTATCAGAAATTTCAGGACTAACAACAAAAAGAATCAATGCAAATGGGCGGAATCATTATGAGTCCATGGCAGAAAGTGGGAATGGATCTGTTCTGACCTGCAGGAAAAGAATACCTGTAAGTGATTGACTATTTCTCTAACTTTCCAGAAGTGGTACAACTCGCAAACACATCAGCTAGGTGTGTCGTCAAACATACCAAAGACATTTTTGCTCACCATGGAATACCTCAAATTGTCATGAGCGACAATGGCCCATGTTTTAGCAGTCATGAATGGACAGAGTTCGCACAGAGTTATGATTTTCAACATATTACTTCTAGTCCTTTTTATCCACAATCCAATGCGAAGGCTGAAAAAGGTGTTCACATTGTGAAGTTACTCAAAAAAGCAATGGACAACCAGGAAGATCCATATCTCGCGTTACTTAGCTATAGAGCAGCACAATTGATTAATGGACCTTACAATTGTTGATGAATCAACAGCTCAGAACAACCTTACCATACGTTCCACAAGAACCAATGAATCGAAAACTTATGAAGAAGCTCACGTTTTAAAAAAGGAGGCAGGAGAAGTATTATGATAAATCCACAAAATGCCTGCGACATGATCAAAGAATGACACAGTCAGGGTAGACGATCCTGATGGAAATGGATGGTCGAAGTGTGCAAAGGCAACACAACAATCAGGTCCTCAATCTTACACCACTGTCACCGATGACGAGCAAGTTCTAAGAAGAAACAGGAGAGCTTTGCTGAAGGTTCAGCAACCCTTTGTTGTGGAACCACAGGATGATGTTGAAAACAATCCAAGAACAACTGAACAAACGCTACCCCAGCATACAGAAACAGAACAAGCTGAAATTGTACAAAACACAGAAACACAGCAAGAACCATCTTCAACAATAGTTGAAAATCAAGCAAACTCACAAGTTCAACCAGAGCTTAGAAGGTCGACAAGACACAGAAGAAAGCCAAACAGATTGAATTTGTGATAGACTGTATACATGTAAATAATCAAAGCTGTATGCATATCATGTATATTGTATATTAAATTCAAATATTATATGTAAATATTATGCATTTCCAAAGGAAAGGGGATGTGAAGCTATGCATAAGCAATCATGTAAATAGTAATGTATACGACCTCCAACCAACAGGTGGCAGTAGAGAATAACCACCTGACACTGTTATCTAAGGGAGTCTGGCGATAGTTGTCGTAGTGGATAGTCACACATTTGTTGTAGTTCTTAGATAATTTATAATAGTTAGTAATTTTTGATAATTTTCTTATGGTTATCTAACCCATGTTATTGTTTTAACTAGTCACGAAGTAGACGTTCTCTAGTGTACTTATTCCAACCGACCAAGCACCAGAATGTAACACCAACTGCTCCGCAAACGTCTTATAAAATTCACTGGGGAAGCCATCCAGGCCAGAGGCTTTACTAGTCTACATCAATGCATGCATTTCATGATTTCCTCTGGGTTCAACGGGGATTCCAACTTCTCACTCCTTTCCCCCTTCACAGCTAGGATGGATAGGACATCCAAAATGTCAGTTATGACCGATCCCTCAGCCGGAGGCTCCGATCTACAGAGATCCCAAGAGACAGCACAGTAGCATAGTGGTTAGCATTATGGCTTCATAGTGCCAGGGTCCCAGGTTCGATTCCTGCTTGGGTCACTGTCTGTGCGGAGTCTGCACGTTCTACTCGTGTCTGCGTGGGTTTCCTCCGGGTGCTCCGGTTTCCTCCCACAGTCCAAAGATATGCAGGTTAGGTGGATTGGCCATGCAACCTAAAGGTTAGATGGGGTTACGGGGATATGGTGGAGGTGTGGTCTTAGGTAGGATGCTCTTTCCACGAGCTGGTGCAGACTCAATGGGCCGAATGGCCTTCTTCTGCACTGTAAATTCTATGATTCTATGAAAAGCCTCATTAACCTGAGGAGTGGAGAAAACCAGGCTGCAACTTGAGTTACGTACCTGTACTACCTCCAGGGAAGCCACCTGTAGCTTCAGCAGGTGAGCTGAGGAACAACTGGCCTGCTCCCATATTCATGAAACATACCCCTCAAGCATCATGGCTGGCCCACCGTTCTGGCTATTGACAATAGCTCGATTGTGTCTGTAGCATTTTCTGACTCTGGGATTGGGACAAGTGAGTACTGGTGGTCCACCTCAAGAATGGAGTCCATTAACTTCTGCTGCTCCACCCTCGCTATCGTCACCATATGTACTTTGCAGAAGATAATCTCCCCCAAGGACCACCTTAAGAGATTCCCACAGTGTGGAAAGTGAGATTGACTCACTTTTATTAAATTTTATGTATTCCCCAATGGCGGCGCACATGTGTTCACAAAGATTATTGTCCACTAATAATGTCATGTCCAACCTCGATGACGGTTGCTGGAAGGAAACGGACTCCAGTGCCAAAACAATAAAATGCGGGATTTGGTCCAAAATCACAATTGCTGAGTAACCAGCCGCCACCACAGAAGGGAGGGGAGACCTTTTCACCATACAGAAAATTGTTCTGTGAGTATACCTGATGGACATCTGCTCCATTAAAAACAACAAAGTTCTGGCCACCCCTGATGGAGTCAGAGATTTGGGTTTGGACCGATCCAGACTAGGGTACAGGACGCTCAAAATAAGCTGGTGCAAATCCAAATCAGGGAGGGCGGCCAGCACATTATTAATAAAATTCATTTCATTCTAGTTTGGAGCACAGATATTTACCAGAATCACGGGAGTGCCTGCCAACGAGCCACAGACAGTAGCATGCCTGCCATTGGGATCGACCAAGATTTTCGCAACAGATAACTGAACCCTTTTACTGATGAATATTGCTGCAGCCCGGGCACGACCATTGAAGCCCGAATCACACCCCTTCCACAGCCTTGTCTGTTCCCTGGCCCACAAACGAGTCTCTTGCAAAAACACCACGTAGGAATTTAAACTCTTAAGTTCAGCACATACTCTCGACCTTTTCACTGGGATATTCAACCCCCTGACATTGCAGGTGACCAAACGAATTGGGGGTCTCCCACTACCCACTTCTCCGTCCCCCCCAATCCAGAGTCAGCCATTTCCACCAAGAGTGATTTCCCAATCGATACATAACAGGTAGAGCAACCAGACCCACCCAAAATGGCCACCAAACCAAAGACTAAACAAAGAAAAATCTGCAGGCACCGTCAGCAAACTACCTCCTCCCCCCCTTGCACTTGCTTTCGGATACTACCACACCCAAATACACAAGCACAGAGAAGCAAGGCAGACGCAAACAACTATAATACAATTATAATGAGCTGCAGTCAATCCTTCAACACCACTCCCGTTAGCTAACTCTTAAGTTATAAGGGAGCCACAATGGTGAAGAAAAATGGTTACAAACAACAAAATACGAAAACCCCATAAACCAGTGCGCTCCAATAGGGAGCCGTATATTTTCATAACTATCAGAACAAAACTCCACATAAAACTAAACCCCAAATCCCAAGAACAGGAAAATGCAAAAATAAACATGGAACCCCAATAATTCAACAATTTAACATGTCTGTCCCCAGCACCCAAAAACCTCAATCAGTTTGTGCCCAACCCGTGTTTCCTAGCAAAGGAGTTCACCTCTCCAAGGGCAAATAGTCCTTTTCTCGAAAGTTACCCTTAACCGCGACGGGTTCACCATACCGAATCGGACTCCACTTTTGCACAGGTCAGCCTTAGCTTTGTTGAACGCAACCCTCTTCTTTGTCAACTTCGCTCTCACATCTTGGTAAAGCCCAATGACCTGGCCTTGTCATTTGAAGTCAAGATGCTTCCTTGACCCTCTCAGAATCCGCTCTTTCTCTTTGAAGCTTTGGAACTTCACTATTACCGCATGCAGTGGATCCTCAGGACGAGGCTCTGACGGAGTGCACAGTGGGCTTGGTACAACTCAGGAGGGGATGTGAATCCACCCTCCCCCACCATCTTCCCAAACATCTCAGCAAAGTACTCCATGTGTGTTGGCCCTTCCATTTCTTCTGGCAGCCCCGCAATTGCCTCTTGGACCGATTCCCTAAATCATTCACCTTGGCCTTCAGCAATTTGTTCGCTTTGCCCACCAAAGACATTTCCAGTGAGGCGATCTGATCACTGTGTCTCGAAAGGGCCACTTTCATGTCCTTTATCGTGACTCCATGAGGTGTTTACTATGCCAGATATGCTAGAAAAACTTTGCTGTTTTTGTGAGGAACAACCTCAGGAAGATAACTCTGAGGCTGGATCATATCTGTACGGTCAGTGGGGATTATCAGCAACAGTTAAAAAATATGTGTTTTATATTGTCTTCTGCTGCAGTTTCTCATATTACCAACCATACATTGCTGTGATTCATAGAGTACAGCCGGTTGATGGGGTTGCTTTGGTATAAATGGAGCGCGGCCTAATTATATTTCGCTGCCTTCATCAGGAATGAAAAGATCATTAACTCGGGGCTCAAGGAAAGCAGAAAGGACAGACGGCTGTCAGGTCTTTTGTGGGAAGCGTGCTTTGCACACTGGAGGGTAGAAAATGTGAATGACATCAGTATTAAACAGGCTCCACGTACTGAATTATTGTAAGGTTAAAATTCTGGCACTCAGCCAAGTATGGCCAATCCTGCTCTGTAACATTTTAATCTGACCAACTTGGTGCTGAAGCAGGAGTTTGATGAGGCCTCAGCTTCGAGACTCCATTGTGGACTGGAGTAGGTAGGTCAGTGACAGGCAACGTTATTAATGACTTTGTGATCTTTGTACGCTTCTGGTAGACGTATGTTGACTGAATGCAGTCATTAGCTCCAGGAATTGCAAATACATGGTCTAGAGCCGCTGAAGAGAGCTGCTGTTTGTACACATAAAGTATAACACCAGCCATCACAATGGGCATTTCAGGTCCCAATAGATGGCAGCATTTTACTGCTTCATGGCCATAAACCAAGCAGCCTGTAAGACAACTCCCCTTGATAAAAGAAAGGGTGAACATTTTATGCTTTCATGGTGGTGTGCATTCAGTGGGAGTGAAAAAGTTTACTCAGTCTGGCAGCCAGGATGGATTGAGCTAGCATAAATCTATTGAGGCTGCGGCTGTTCCAGCTTGGCTCCTCAGACTGCTACCCCCCCTTGCCCTCCCCCCTACAACCAATCCCACTCTGGGTCAGGATCAGGTCAGGCCAGAGAAGGCTCACTCGCGAGGGAGATAGGTGCCTGATTCCATTCAGATAAAAGCAGCTTAAAGCAGACTGAGCAGCAGTTAAGAACTATGCTGGGTGCAGGAAAATCGCTCGTGATGCTGTGAAGTGGTTGAAAGAACCAGGGGGCATCTTTTGAGAGGCAGGTTTGTTTTATTTGCTCACAGCATGGGCATCACGGGCAGGGGTGGCAATTATCGCCCATTCCTGACTGCCCATCAGAGAGGTAGTAATGAACTGCCTTCCAGAATACAAATGAGCAGCTGTGAGGCCACATCAGAGGGCAGTTAAGAGTTAATGACATTGCTGTGACCCTGGAGTCATGTATGGGCCAAACCAGGTAAGGACGGCAGATTTCCTTCCCTAAAGGGCATCAGTGAACCAGATGAGTTTTACGACAATCCAACAATTTCATGGTCCCATTACTAGTTTTAATTTATCAAACTAAAAAATATGCAGGTCTGTGTGGGAAAAGAAAGGGAGTCGGATTAATTGGATAACTCCTTCAATGCGCTGTGACAGCCTCAGGATGCTGAATGGCAATGCTTGCTGCCAGAAATGACTGAAAAATCACAGTGTCAGAGACGGAGTTCCAATATGTGCTGTCCATCCCGTGATGGCATTCGTGGCAATCATGATTAACATGGGGTGGATTTTACTCGGGGACAGATGCTTCGGAGACACGGCCACCATAGCATCTGAGGAACTTTAATTCAATTCAATTGAATAAATCAATCTAGAATGATAATGAAACCATGAAATTGTCGGATTATTGTGAAAACCCATCTGGTTCACTAATGCCCTTTAGGGAAGGAAATCTGCCATCATTACTTGGTCTGGCCTACACACGACTCCAGACACACAGCAAATCTTAACTGCCCATCTGAAGTGGCCTCGCAAGTCACACATTTGTATTCAAGAAGGCAGCTCATTACTGCCCTCTAAGGGGCAATTAAGGATGGGCCTTGTCCGTGATGCCCATCGGGCCAGGAAGTCCCACTCAACAAGCAACGTCAGCTTAATAGTCCCAGCAGCGGCAGAAGACAATAGTGGCCACTGCTGGGACTTCAATTGGTCCCCACAAAAATGGATTCCAGCCTTCAGGTAAGTTTTAAGGATTTGGGGCAGGAATGGCTGGGAGACCCCTGTTACAGAGTGGGAGGGAAGACAGATGAGGGGCAGAGTAGAGAGGCCAGGGGAGGAAGGTCATACCATCTTGGGGGGGGATGCCCCGCATAAGTAGTACCCTCTGACCTGTCCTGCTCAACAGCAGCCCACATTGTCAAAGTTTATGGGCTGCCTTGCTTCCAACCTCCCCCACAGACAGAAAAACTGCAGAAGAGTTAGAGGGAGACATATCCACTTAAGCGTCTAAGTAGGCCTAAGGGCAGGCGGGTGGGTTGGGCAGCAAAGCAATTGGCTGGCAACCCCCTTTTACATGCCCCTGCCTTCAAATATTCCTTCAAACACAATTCACCCACATCACACACATCAGGCAATCCTGACAACACAATAATGTGCTCTGCGAGTGCAAGTTCTCTCTTTCCTTCCCCATAGCATAACTGTTGCTAGTTTTGATTTTCCGTTTGCTAAAAAGTCACAAGGCAGACGTTGCGAATGGGCCACATCTTGCACAAACTTGTCTAAAGCCATTTGCCTGTGACTTTCCTTTCTTTTCACTGCCCAAGTGGTGAAGGACATGTCGACATGCTACAGGCTACACTGAATTTGGCACTGGGATAGAGTGGAAGCGATGCACAGGTTCTTTTTTTAAAAATATGTGCATCCGGGGGCAGTACGGTGGTGCAGTGGTTAGCACTGTTGCCTCACGATGCCGAGGTCCCAGGTTCGATCATGGCCCCGGGTCACTGCCCGTGTGGAGTTTGCACTTTTCCCCGTCTCACCCCCACAACCCAAAGATGCAAGATAGGTGGTTTGGTCACGCTAAATTGCCCCTTAATTGGAAAAAAAGAATTGGGTACATTAAAAAAAAATTTTTTAAAGATGTACATCTGAAGGATACTGGATGCCATCAGACGCACTTGTCTATATGCTCCCTATCCTTAATAAGCAGGCAAGAATGCCTCCTCCTGAGCATCCAAGTTATCTGTGACCACAGTAATCAATTCTGCATGGGTATATAGGGAAAGCGCAGGATGTCACTACTTGAGGGAATGATTGTATTCCCATATATGCCCAGTAAGGAACAGGTCACATGATTGGATGTGTGGGTTTCCAATCGAACAATAGCTCAGTGCACTCCTCAGTTAAGAGATACCAAAGCAGAGGAGATGGAGTCACACCATCACACACATCTCAGACACACTGAAACAATGGTACCAGCATTTGGACTGTATTTCAGTCTTTCCCAGGATCTGTTAGAGGCATGGTCATGGTGTATTGCATGCTGAGCATGAGAGCCATGGAAAAAGCCAAACATCTATTTGTAAACACGGACGAGGAGAAAACCACATGGAAGCGTGAGAAAGAATGAATATTGACCTCTCACATTCTCACGGCTACCCAAAATGCTGAATGACTTTTGATGTTTGTTCCAAATGTAGGACTTTACAAGACAGTTGTGTTTTGAAATGTCTCCTTTCACTTAAGGTGAAAGAGAATGTTCTAGGTAGGGGTGTTGGTGGCCACACAAAGCATCTGCCAGGAGACAGGCCCATGTGACGTGGTTATCTTGGGGAAAAAACACAAGCTGAAAGCTATTGAAAATCAAGTGGTTTTGAGAGAGAGAAAATGCAGCTGCTGCAAAGAGTGGGGGAAAAGATTGAGTCTGTGTTAACAGCCAATCAGGATGCAGGTTACAGCTGGCTCTCTGTTCGAAAAGAACACAGAACGGACAGGGTTTTGGGAGAACTAAGAAACAAAGAATCACTGACGTGGAGCTTGCTGGTGTAAATCAGTTTACTTAGGCAAAGTAGAACAATTTTCAAAGCACACGAGAAACCTGGCAGAGTAGAGTGATGTCAGCCTGTTACAAAGCTGATAGTATCTTGAGACTGGATTGTATAATGCTATATATCTGCCAGAATTGTGGTACACAGCGAAGGGAATTGTAGGATATATCTGGGTTGCGTTAGTTAGTTAATATGAAAATACCTTTTCTTTAGTTTGATATATTAGTTGCCTGTCAAATAGTATTTGATTCTGGTTGACTTTGGTTTGTTTGTTACAGTAAAATTCTTAAAAGGCAAAATATTGTCCTTTGATATATTTCCATTGGTTTCTGGGAAATTCTTTTTAAATTATTGGTGTCTATGGGGATTGTAACAAGTCGTTATTTGTTTGTGTTATCCAGGTTAATGTGGCAGTTACTTTGAGTATCACGATGACCGACGACAAACAATCATTGAAATTAAGCGTTTGTAATGTTTGGTGATGTTGGCCAGAATACCAGTAAAATTCTCACATATGTATTTAAGCAGCAGGCAGACATCGTTATAGTTTAACATTTCATCAAAAAGATATCACCCCTGACAATACAACTTCCATGACTGTTGGACTGAAGTGCTTGCCTAAACTATTTATTTAAATCCTGAAATAGTGTGAGGGAATGCATCTTTTAATACGAGCTTACAGAAAATTAAAAAGAATGATTCTCCTATGAAGTTGACATTCAAAACTGAAAGCAGAGTTCATCTTATGAACAAAGGTTCAGAAGTTTATAAACATACCTGGGAATAATTTTGCGCTCAAGGACACTGTGGCACAGGATATGATATACCTCTAACAAAAGGCTGTTCATGGAAAAACAGAAAATAGCCTCTGCAACACTTAACCAAGCATTGATAAATTGTAAGATTCTATAGTCTAAAAATGGATAAGCTTAATGATGCCTCTAAATCGCTTGCCGACTGAACCTTGGAAAGTGAGGGTAGTGACCACTATCAACTCATCTCAGTATAAGGGCAGCACGGTGGCACAGTGGGTTAGCCCTGATGCCTCACGGCGCCGAGGTCCCAGGTTCGATCCCGGCTCTGGGTCATTGTCCGTGTGGAGTTTGCACATTCTCCCCGTGTTTGCATGGGTTTCGCCCCCGCAACCCAAAGATGTGCAGGCTCGGTGGATTGGCCACGCTAAATTGCCCCTTAATTGGAAAAAATGAATTGGGTACTCTAAATTTAAAAAACAAAGAAAAAAAAACTTATCTCAATATTCTGCTTGTTTGAAGGATGTTGACTAAAATGAAGGATGTTGTGTAAAACAAAGGATGTTGTCCAGCATGTGTGCTCAAATGCTTCCTGCTGGTTCAGCCCTTTTGTGGTATACACATTGGAAGTACACAGTAGAAATTGTAGATTTGCTGAGTTCTCTCCAGTGGTAATGACGATAGTTCTCCCCTTATTGGGATAGAGGTATCTTGCAAGACTCAATAGCTTTCTACTAAGGGATTTAAGATAAATATTACATTAAATATTGATTAACATCTTAGATATGCCTCTGGAACATTAATAAGACTTGCATTCTTCTGTAGAAACACAATTATATTTTCTTTCCTAGAGTTATCAATGTTGCGATTATCTAAAGTGATTTGCATACGCATTCTTTAATAAACTTTTATGTAATCTAGAAAACATATTGTCTCATATAGTTGTCTGTGTCAAAACTCAATAACCCATCTCTGTGCACTCTTTCGTGGTGAGGTCTGTTGTTCAGGAGAGATATTCAACCTTTATCACTGGGGTGTTATAAACTAGCTAAAACCTATTAAAAAAAGACCATCTGGAGGACGGTAATATTCTCCGATGATTCCTTTCCTTCGGGGAGAATTAGATCAGTTTTTCAGGCCCATTTAATTGTCTGTGAGATCTGTCTTTCTCAACCATAAGTGATCACCCATAGAGTATGCCTGATCCCAAGAAGGAGCCAGGATTATGATCCACTTCAATAGGACTTGATTATACAGCCGTTATATTCAGAGGCATGGGCGTCACCATGAACGTGACGACAATTTAGATACAAGTGTTCTGTAATGGGGCAAGTGACCAGGCCACCCATTTATGTTCTGAAGTATTCTCCATTATGCCACTGTCTTTTTGAGGTCTGAGTCGTCAAGCGGCTCGACAGAGACTATGGTAATGTTCAACTTCCACTCAGATGCTCAATTCTTCTTTGAGCTTCACCGCTGGCCCTTCCAAACCTGTGTGACGTAAGCCTCTCTGTAATTCTGCAGAACCTATGAATCATCCCTGAGTATCTATCTCTGGGCTGGTTCTTATTTCAAACTGTGATAACGCAGAGTGCTGTGGTGTGGTTTGCTGCTGACAAGGCCCAAGCTGAAGTTTCTGCTTTTCCAGCAGGATAAAGAATATGGCACACGTCAGCCCATGCACATATTGCTTTACGTTGGTACAATCAGTATGTTTTACACTGTACCACATTCTTGTTCTCCATCTTTTATGCAGTGGATTGCCTCACATCCAAGGGCCTCATTTCAGGAGGGTGGTCATTCTGGTCTGCTGAGAATGCCCTTCTGCACTGGGTGCCTTCGCCTCCCCTTTTCCTCAAAGGATAGGGAAAAATATAAGGATGAGGTTCCTCAGGAGGTTTCCCCTGAATTATTTATTGGATTTATAATATCCAAATAATACATTCACTATTCAACATCTTTAAGCATCTCTCACACACACCTTTTCCCCTTTGGGGAACACTGGGGAGGTGATGGAAGGACTCCAAGCTGATTATCTACCCACTGAACCGCATCATGAACACTCTTCCATGGTCAATAATCCTGGTGTGGGATTTGAACCTGGAGAATTTGGCCCAGAGGTAGGGTCGCTATCACTGCATCACAACAATTCCTTATTATGTAAGTTAATACATATATTCATCCTTCAGGGACGATAACACGCTGCAGCGACCTCCAACAACATGTCTGCTCTTGCGGTCAAACATCGCTGCCCCAATTACTCGCCGTGCTGCAGTAATCCTCTGGGAAGTTCAGCTAATCCAGGAAATACGAACATCTCCACATCCACCAAAACCTTAATATCATCCCTCAATATTGGTTGAAATCACACAAGCTTTTCTGAACCTTCAACAAGGTGACTTCAACTCTGATGAAGATTGGCAAACCCCCAAAGGTTCACAAGAATTCACAATGCATCACAATGTAGCTCCTTGCGAAGACCAAATGCAGAGGATTCCTGACTTCAATTATCTGCAAATTCATAAGGTGCAAACTGCGTAGTCCATGGTAAATGCAGACACTTGGAGCACAACTGGAAAATTAAAAATTCGTCAATGTGCAAACTGGAACTGACCATAGAGCGTGTACCGACTCAATTCACAAGGAGCATTACAGCAATACATCCCACTACTGCGGGAGCAATTATCTTGCATAACCAACTGAATGTAACATTAGGTTTGTTACTCAATATTTATATGAGCCATAAGAAAATGAAAGTGCCTTCAATATTTTTTTCCAATTGCACTTTGCTGCATAATCCATTTTTGCCCTACTTTATTAAATCTGATCCCCACTAGGGCAGAATTTTACACTCCGTCATTGGCTGGTGTGTAGGTGAGTGTGAAATAGGGTGGATAGGTTCCCCATTGGGTTCCTGTCTGCCTGATCCCTCTGCCATTTTACATGAGAGTGACCGAGGCCGAGGCGAGCCCTCCCGCCATTGCCTCAATTTAGGTTCTTAGCAACCAATTATTGACCACTTAAGAACTGTTTCTCACCCAGCTGCAACTTTCAGCTTGGTGGGAGGAGTTACAAGATATGGGGAAGCCCGAAAATAAATTGGGTTTGGGCTGCGCGCGGGAAAGGGGAAGCAGCCTATTTTTAGCAGTGAGCTGCCCTGCCCTTGATGTCCAGTAACTGCAGAACCTCCCTCCCCACTTGGCCTCTCTGTCGTCATCCGAAACTCTCTCTTCTCACCCCCTGCCCAGCCTACTCCCTACTTGCCCTGAGAATTCCAAAACATACTGTTCCAGGAATCCTGGGACGTAGGCTCTGCAGATGGATTGCAGTCCCATTCCTGTCCACTGCAACCTCTGGTGCTGCATGGATTGCAGAGCTGCCAGCCAATCAGGCTGGCCGGCAGCTCTCCTAGTGAGGGGCGGAGGTCCCACCTCCAGCCAGGTAACATTTGGAATGTGAAATCACTAGGAGCCAGGCAGTGTAGGTGGGGATGTGTTCCCCGAGGGAAGGGAACCCTCCCTCCTGAAAATCTCGGCCCATAATTTCTCTTTTATGTTGTAATTATAGCAGGTTACTGGATCAATTTGAGTTAAATATACTAAACGTGCTCAAATAAACCTGTCTGACATAATTAACTTACTACATGACAGATTACATTTTTCCATGTCATCATCACTCTTCACCTTGTGATTTTCCTTAAAGCTGAACACTTTCTTTGGTTAACCCTGCAGATTTTGCATCATTTAACCTTAATTCCTAAACAGAGTGATATCCTCCTTTGCCTGTTTCTTCCTTTGATTATCTTAAGTATGCATTAACGCCCTAACATTGATTATCACCTCCAAACGCTGGTCATTGCATGGTTCAATTCCCACACCAGCCTCCCTGAACAGGCGCCGGAATGTGGTGACTAGGGGCTTTTCACAGTAACTTTATTTGAAGCCTACTTGTGACAATAAGCAATTTTCATTTCATTTCATTTCATTTATTTGGTTTCCACTGACCATGTGGCTCCACTCTTTCTACTTGATATGTTTGGGTCGGCCCCTAATGTCCTATTTACATTGCTTGTGCGACTAACTCGTTCTGTGACATTTTTAAAGATATGCTTGGACTGAGTGCACAGTGCCTTATGTTTAATGCACCTGAGCTTCCAGAAAACGCACAGAATAAATTTGGCACTAAGGGCTAAAAGATTGAACTCGAATTGAACATTCTTAATCTGCCATAAGGACCACATAAAATTTCAGAGGTTGAAGTGCACCCTCATTGTCCCTTCCCGCTCACTCCTTGTGGCAAAACGTTTCGCAGCAGATTCTGCTGAGGTTGGGAACTTGCGTCATCAGAAAACAGAAGCGCATCCAACCATTGTGCAGCTCGATATATTAGTTATAAGATTGACTTAAATGCTCTTCAAAGGATTCAAAATGTGCATAAGTTTTTGATTTAATAACAATATCAAAAGTGCTCCAGTGCAACTTTCTCCTTTTTTCCCTTCTCCAGTTTAGTGTGCAGTTCAGTCTTTTTGATTAAATTCCAGAGCATTTTTCCACTGTGTAACTCACTTTGGCATTCTACATGTGTGGGCTTGTTTCATTTCTCCTCAAAGTTTAACTCCTGGAGTCCAGATATCATTCGAGTAAGTCTGTGCTGCATTCACTTCAAAGCCAATGCATCCCCTCCAAGGTGCTGTGTCCAGAACTGCTTGCAATCAAGGGACAGTCTATTCAGGGTTTTGTAAAGATGAAGAGTGACTAGATATAAAGGTCAAAGTTCCATTATGTTTTTTGATTATTTTCATGACATTTTAATGTGCAGAGTACCATAAGTCTCTTTGTACCGCCACTATTTCTAGCATTCCACCATTTTGAAAGTTCCGTGTTCTCTCCTTTTTGGGCCCAAGGTTGGTGGCCTCACATTTGCCTACATTGAAATCCATTTGCCAAAATGTTACCCATTCACTTGTAATTTTATATCTCCAGCTATACTGATTGCAATATCCCCCATCTTTATGTCATTGGCAAATTTTACATTTGTTTATTAATTTGTTCATGGGATCTGGACGTTGCTGGGTATATTTTATCTCCCATCCCCAATTACACATTGTGAAGATGGCGATGAACCACCATCTTGAACCACTGCAGCCCATAGTGTAGGATTGGGTTGGATTTGATTTATTGTCATGTGTACTGAGGTACAGTGAAAAGTATTGTTCTGCATCCAGTCCAGACAGATCATTCCATAGATGAAAAACATAGCACATGTGATAAATACTGTAGCCATCTGGGATGGCCACGTCCCAATTACAAAATGGACACTTGCAAAGACTGCAGGGAAAATTGGACAATGCTAAGAAACAAGCTCTGTTTGTTGATTAGAACCTTAAACGCTCAGACAGGACAGAAACTACCAAACGATTTACATACTAATGAGCCATCTCCGGGGACAAAAGGGAAACATTTAGATACACAATGTTAGGACAGATTCCCTGGCGCCAGAAAAAGTTAAGACAAACCAATCTGATAGTCACCAGGACACGTCCAGCGTTCAGGGAATCACCCCTCTATTGGAGGAAAATCGATACAGATGATTGGGAAAGACCCAATTAGTTGAGGCCAAGTTCAAGGCCTGGCCAAAAGAGCGCAATGCCCTTTGCAGTATTAGAGGTATCCCCCAAGGGAGAATCTTCCTCCTTTTCCTTTGGCTCTCAGCGAAGAGAGAGACCAGCCTAGCAGCTACAGCAATCCAAGTAAGTTCCAAGTCAACGCACGCTACGAGATAGATGCTCCAAGTTGCTACCCTGTAAACAGCTCAACCCAGCAGCCTCAGAACCGAGCAACAGCCATTGTTCCTCTGACTGAGTGAGCGCCCAAAGCTAAGTATAGTGGTAGTTTAGTTTTGTGGAGTTTATGCATGAGTAGATTTGACTGTGTGTAAATAAATGAGCATTGCTTTTGAACTTACTAACTGGTGTATCGAGTCATTGATCAGTATTCGGTTCTGAACCGTGTGGCGGTGTCGAAAGATACCTGGTGACTCTTGAGCAAACGTGATTAAATAGTGCCAAATTAAGAACCAACCAAAAGTTAGCAACATTTACTGGCGACTCTGGTGGGACTCAAACCCAGAAGCTTTGAATTAGAAGTCCAATTGGGAACAGAAAGAAAAACCACAAGCGTCAAAACAGTACTGATCAAGCCTCTGAGATTCGGAAGTGTGTTAATGCATGCGTACTAACAGGGATATAAGGTAAACCTGAGGGATTTTGTTGCGAAAAACTGTTGGGAGTTTTGTAGGCCGGAAAATAGCGTAAACATGGGTACGGCTTACATCACCGCTTTATCACCCCCTGTTCCAAATTCAGTAGAGATCCTAGTAGAGAAAATGGCAATGAAGGCAATGGAACGCCTTATGAACCCCCAGGAATTTGAGGTCGCAGCGACCAGTAGAGTAGGACTGTGTCCCGTTAGGGAAGAAGAGATCAGGAAATATATCAAAGGGAAAGGATGGCGCCTTTGGAGTGAATTCTGTGATAATGAGGAAACAGGACCCGGGAGCATAGGACATACTTGGTGGTAGAACCTGTCAGAGATCCACAAGAAGAGCCTGGGAAAAGCTCGCAAGCCGATGGCAATCATGTCCTGTTTGGCACAATTGCGAGGCACAGAGGAGGTCATTAGGACGCTCCATAGAGAGATAGAGGAGAGAAACAGAACCAGTGAGGTAGACGTGAGTGAGGTAGAGAAAGAGAATCGGGATCTGAACGAGCAGTTAGCAGCAAGGGACAGAGAGGTGGATGATGCCAAGGGGGCACACCAGTCTTACCTCGTGCATTTGAACAGCTTTCAGACACAATACGATAAGGCCTACCAGGACACGGAACGTGCGGTCTTGGTAAGACAAGAAACAGAACAGCAAGTTGAGAAATTGCAGAAACAGTGCAACGATTTAAAAGCAGCCCTATGAGCACTCCATACTTCCACAACAGAACCAAGGCAGAGCTCAGTAGACCATGCAAAGTGCTGGAAGCAAATTGCACAATTGCAATCTCTGCTGTCCGTGCAAAATTACTTTCAGAGTACATTCGGACCCCAATTAGATCAGGAAAACGGCCCCGATTGGCAGGAATTGAACAAGACTGCCCATAGATACGTACATGGGACATGTACGCAGGAAAAACCCCAGAAAAGGAAAGCGCCCCAACCCCCAACCGAACAGGCAGAACACACTCCCACGAATCCTGAGACCACACACCGCAGGGCTGCAGGAGAAGGAGAAGCAGACTTCCTTTACACAACCCCGTTAACCGTGACCCAATTACGGGATGCGTGTGGAAAGATTACACCGTTCCTTCCCACATCCGACCACCACCAATTTTTCGCAAAAGTCAGACAACAGGCAACCATGTACAGCCTAGACGAAAAGGAGCAAGTGAAGCTCACAGTTTTAAGCCTCGACCCTTCAGTCGTAGCAGCCCTTCCCGACCCACAGAATGTAGGAGGAGGCACACTCCAAGAGATGCACACAGCGATCCTTGATGCAATCGGTTTTAACAGAGGAGTCCCCGTAGAAGGCCTAAATAAGTGTAGGTAAAAGAAGACATAGCACCCCACAGCATTTGCTGGACGTTTGTGGATTCACTTTACCGCAGTTTTTGGAGAGTTAGCCCGCGCCCATTTGTCTGCAGATAATATGGCCAAATGGACCCGAATTCTAGTCTCCCACGCCACAGAAGCAGGACGAAAAGCTTGTGCAAATTATGACCCCTCAGATGAGGCCCACAATGAAAAATGGGTTTTAAAGAGATTGTCCCGCTCTTGGGAGCAATCAATTGCAGGCAAAACCGCATGTATAACACCCGATGACGAGCAGGTAGAAATGAACCCAGTTAAGGCACACCAGTACCCCGCATGGGTAAATGAGGGCAGGAACAGCCAACCCCAGCCAAAGCTCAGGAATGTTATAATTGTGGACAGCTGGGACACTTTGCTTGAGAGTGCAATGCGCCCCAGAAGCAGCAGAGAAACCAACCGACAGGCAGCCTAAACAAGAATAGGGCAAAGCCGATCCATAGCGTTAGCGCCCATTCAGAGAGTACAGACAGGAACGGCACCGACTGACGGTGTTCGGGCTCCCCAACTTGGGTCTGCGACACCCTTTGGGACAAGTCCGGTAGACCGGTAGTAGCAGGCAAAGTTCGGGGACAACCCGTGGAATTTCTTTGGGACACAGGAGGGTCCCGCACCACACTCAATTTCTCCACGATGTTCCAGCGAGACATGTGGCCCACAACAGACACCATTACACTCAGCGGCTTTACAGGCCATTTACAACAGGGACACATCACAGCCCCTATACCAATACAGATAGAGAACATCACAACCAAGCACCCGTAGTTTTAGTTGATCTGCCCCAGACAGCAGAACATATCCTTGGGATCGATTTCATGAGCTCCCATAACCTCTCTTTTGACCCAGTGAACAAGTGTGTATGGAAAATGGCAAAGGCAGCACGAGCCCCTGCCACGCTCACAGTAGGAGAATATGTAAATAGGATTAGCTCAGTAGGAGACTTCTGGTTCGACCCTCGAGCCATTAGTGCAGACAAACAGGTTAGGGCAGTCCTGCAGGAACACAAAGCAGCATTTGCACAGCACAAGCACGACTGTGGCAGTTTGACTGGCTTTGTGAACGTTACAGATCCCGACCGTAAACCCCAGAAGCAGTACGGATTTCCCCAGGATGCAGAGGGAGAAATCTCCAAAGTGATAGAGAGTTTGTTACATCAAGGCGTACTCAGATCAGTAACCTCCACAAACAACGCACCGATTTGGCCCGTCAGGAAACCAGATGGATCATGGCGACTGACCATTGATTACCGGGAACTGAACAAAGTAACCCCAGCAGCAGCCCCCACCGTGGCCACGAGTCCCGAGACCATGCTCAAACAGGGACTCCAGTCAAAAAGAATTTCGGTTTTGGACATTAGTAACGGCTTTTGGTCCATTCCATTGGCTAAAGCGTGCCAGTACAAATTCGCCTTTACATTCCAGGGACAACAGTACACGTGGACGTGCCTTCCACAAGGCTTCCACAACTCCCCCTCCATTTTCCACCGACAGCTGGCAAATGGATTAGCAAAATTTTCCCGCCCCGATTGTCTGGTCCGGTATGTAGACGACTTGTTGCTACAGACAGACACAAAGGGAGAGCACATTTCGCTCCTTGCCGAACTCCGAGCACTCCTAAAAGAGATTGGTTGTAAAGTCAACCCCAAGAAGGCCCAGATTCTGAAAGAAAAAGTGATTTACTTGGGAACAGTGATCACTCTGGTAAACGCGAGATCAAGCACAAGAGAATTGACTCGATCATCAAGGCTTACGGCTCACAGAATAACCACACACGCCACATCCTGCTCGCAGCAGCAGACGATCACTCCCCGCCCACAGGTGACGTATTCCTACCCTCCCCCAATCACTCAAGCCCGCCCTCAGACACGACTTCAACTCCGCCCCCAGAGGCACGACTCCGCCTCTCCCTTCCCTCAGCCAGCAGCGACAGCGACAGTGATAGCGATCACAATGACGATAGCCACAGCACACCACGTTACAAATACACCCCTGCACCAGGCCCCACTCCCAGCGAATCTGAGCATGATTCTACCGACCCATTCGAGATCACTTATATCAAAGCCCCTGACCCAGACCCACCGCCCGACGATTACGGATTGAAACCTAGTAGCTCCAACCTCGACACACGATTCTGGCACCGAGACAATTCGTTCAGGCTCATCCGGAATGATGAGATGGACCCCAATTTGCCCCAAGCAGCTTTAGCACCGTTACTGCAGACAAGTGTTTGGCAGCCGGGAGAAGGTGATGACTTAGAGTCTGACTCCCACCAAACAAATCCCTTGGCGACCCTGTCCGCTATTGAGCAGTGAGGTGTCCAGATGATGGAAAAAAAAGGAACTGATGGACAGATACGGTGTCCTTTCTGATGGAACCTGCACCATGTTTGTTGAATGTTTGTTCATTAGTGTTATCGTTAAGTATTGTGTGTAAACTAGGAAAGTTTTTTCACGGCCCCACGTCACCACCCCCTTTGACGGCCATTGGCTGTTTGAGGAACTAGTTTGTCCCCAGAAACTTGTTAATGGAACAAGTTTGTCGCCAGACAATTGTTCAGAGGAACTAGTCTGTCGACAGAACACGACTCATAGTTGCTCTCCTAATTCGAGAGGCAGCCCCCCATGATGACCACATTCTTACCCGTTCTTGCCGGTTGCTGAGGCAGTGGAGAAACGGCATTGGTCCCCGCACTGCCTGATGTCCCCCCTCTGGTCAGCTATGCTCAGGTAGCACACAAACGGCATTGATCACCGTCCTATCCGGGGATTCCACCCATTTCTTACCCGCCACGGCCCATACGCACCCCATTTTGGCTTGTTACGTTCAAAATTCTTTTGTTTGGTTTTGGCAACCCTTCGGTTGCTTCCCTATGCTATTTACTTCCTCAAACATTGGGATAGTAAATCACACAGGCTGCGAGACGGCTCAAAGTACGGCAGTATTTTCTTAGATGTCTTGTCCAAATATTTGGTTTAAAAAAAATGAGGGAGTCACAGATGGTGACCAATTATAAAGGGAAATTGGCAATAAAGGACAGACAGACAGACATATGAGATCTTAAGCAAGATAATAACAGAAATTATGCTTGTGTTCACAGAACTCCAGAAACTCAGGAACCCCAGAGGAAGACAAAGAAGTCCGACAAAGATGAAGACAGCCTTCGTGTTCACATGGAACTTAGCGGGATCCCTTCAGTTGTGCGCGGACGCTACCCCCCTGACCCCTACCACACAAACCGTAAATGACTCTCACCCCTGCAATACACGGAACCCCGAGATAACTAGCCCAGCGACAGCTGGCAATAGCCCGAGCTGGTGTGATAAGTTTATCACCTGGTACTCACTCTCATGTGTAGTCGAAGCACTCTTAGTGCTGGTGATACTTTGCAGTGTCGTGCAAACGTTTAGAGTAAAGAAATGGCGAAACAGAGCATATCGCTCTCGCACCCCGGTATACAGATTTAGGTCCCCCATTTTCGGATTCGGATTTCACCAGTCCCCTGAACCCATTGCGACGGATTAAAGAGCATCCATTTTGTTTAATGTATTCTATGGAATAAAGAGATGTAAACCTCTGTGTCTGACTGCCAGGCCAGAGACATTTGTGTGAGCTATTTTGTACAGTTTACGATGTATAGATTATTTTTGGATTGTTTGTATTTTTGGATTGTTTAAATGAGATTAGTTTGTTGAGAATAGTTAGAGGTTCCAGTTTTTTATTTTTCTGTAATGCACGTATTAATGTCATAGCGCCCCATAGAATTTTTGACAATGAATGGATTTAAAATGGTTTCGGTAAAATTGTGTTGCATAGGATAGGACAGTGTAGAGCCTAAGCATGGGTGCCCCGGGGATCAGATGATGAAGAAGCCATCGTAATGTGATCCTTCACGCTTCGCATTGAGGATCACAAGGAGGGTGTGTAGCCATCTGGGATGGCCATGTCCCGATTACAAAATGAACACTTGCAAAGACTGCAGGGAAAATTGGACAATGCTAAGAAACAAGCAGGTGCAAGCTCTGTCTGTTGATTAGAACCTTAAACGCTCAGACAGGACAGAAACTACCAAATGATTTACATACTAATGAGCCATCTCTGGGGACAAAAGGGAAACATTCAGATACACAATGTTAAGGCAGACTCCCCGGTGCCAGAAGAAGCTAAGATAAAGCAGACTGACCATCACCAGGACACGCCCAGGTATCAGGGAACCACCCCTCTATTGGAGGAAAATCGATACAGATGATTGGGAAAGACCCAATTAGTTGAGGCCAGGTTCAAGGCCTGGCCAAAAGAGCGCGAAGCCCTTTGCAGTATAAGAGGTATCACCCAAGGGAGAATCTCTCTCCTTTGGCTTTGGCGTTCACCGAAGAGAGAGACCAGCCTAGCAGCTGCAGCAGACCAAGTAAGTTCCAAGTCAACGCACGCTACGAGATAGACGCTCCTAGTTGCTACCCTGTAAACAGCTCAACCCAGCCGCCTCTGAACCGAGTAATGGCCATTGTTCCTCTGACTGAGTGGGTGCCCGAAGCTAAGTATAGGCCTTAGTAATAGTGGTAGTTTAGTTTTGTAGAGTTTATGCATGAGTAGATTTGACTGTGTGTAAATAAATGAGCATTGATTTTGAACTTACTAACTGGTGTATCGAGTCATTGATCAGTATTCGGTTCTGAACCTTGTGACGGTGTCGAAAGATACCTGGTGACTCTTGAGCAAACGTGATTAAATAGAGCCAAATTAAGAACCAACCAAAAGTTAGCAACAATACACAATGTAAATATATAGGCACAGGCATCGGATGAAGCACACGGAGTGCAGTACTACTCAGTAGAGAATATGTGTGAAGAGATTAGTTCAGTCCATAAGAGGGTCATTCAGGAGTCTGGTAGCAGAGGGGAAGAAGCTGTTTTTGAACTTGTTAGTGCATGTTCTCAGACGTTTGTATCTCCTGCCTATTGGAAGAAGTTGGAAGAGAGAATAAACTAGGTGGGAGGAGTCTTTGATTATGCTGCCCACTTTCCCAAGGTAGCGGGAGGTGTAGACAGAGTCAATGGCTGGGAAGCGGATTCGCTTGATGGACTGGGCTGTGTTCATGACTCGCTGTAGTTTCATACGGCCTTGGGCTGTGCAGCTGCCATAGCAGGCTGTGATGCAGCCAGATAGGATGCTTTCTATGGTGCATTTGTGTAAATTGGTAAGAGTCAATGTGACATGCCGAATTTCCATAGTTTCCTGAGGAAGTATAGGCGCTGGTGTGCTTTCTTGGCCATAGCGTCGACGTGGGTGGACCAGGATAGATTGTTGGTGATGTGCACATGCTGGTGATGTGAAGCTGTCAACCATCTCCACCTCAGCATCCTTGATGCAGACAGGGCTGTGTATGATATTTTGCATCCTGAAGTCAATGACCAGCTCCTGAGCTTTGCTGACAGTGAGGGGGAGATTGTTGTCATTACACTATGCCACTAGATTCTCCATCTCCCTCCTGCCAGTGTGTTATAGGAAAGAATTTGACCCAGCGGCAGTGAAGGAACGGTGATATAATTCCAAGTCAGGATGGTGTGTAGCTTGAAGGGGAACTTGCTGGTGGTGGTGTTTCCATGTGTCTGCTGTCCTTTCCTTCTCGGTAATAGAGGTCGCAGGTTTGGAAGGTGCTGTCAAAGGAATGTTGGTGAGTTTTGGAGTGTATCTCATAAATGGTGCACACTGCTGCCACCGTGCATCCGTGGTTGAGGGAGTGAATGTCGTAGCTGGTGAAGAGGGTAGATAGAAGGCTTTTAAGTCATTAATAAATGTAGCGAATAGTTGAGACCCCAACACAGATCCTTGTGGAACTCTGCAAGTCACATTCTGCCACTTCAAGTACCTGTCCACTATCCCTACTCTTTGTCTCATTCCATTCAGCTCCTTTGGCTCTGTCTCCCACTTCACTGAGTGTTCCACTGGCTGATCGCCAGAAGTTGGGAAAACCCCCTGGAAAATTCAGCCCCAGATGTTTCTCATTTAGTCGTTATTGACTGTCAGAGCATAATAAAGCCCTTGGTACCTTCACTTGGAATCCCACCATGAATTTTGTTCCTATTTCTGTGTTCCTCTGTCCATGCCTTTGCTGCAGCTAGCTGACATTTCCAGCTGTAACTCCGGCATACATATTCATTTTATTAAACCATGACCAGATGGCAAGACGTAAATGAAGAAGCTTCAGAATCTGATGACTATAATAAACTTCAAGGCAATATCTCCTGTTTTTTACAATGCCTTAGTATTTGGCCATGCCTTGCACTAAAAGTGTTGCTTATAATGCACTTTTTATTTTTCTGCTATTGGCTAATTAAATGAATGCATATCATTATGCTACAGGCTTTTAAACCTCCAAAATTCAACACCGCCTAACCACCTTGCTTCCTCTATTCAGTGTTTTCAATCTGGGAGGTGCCCCTCACAATGTCATGTGAACATGCAAAATAGGAGCAGGGGGAGGCCACTCTGCCCCTCGAGCCATTCAATAAAATGGCGGCTGATCTTATCGAGATTTCAACCCCACATTCCTGCCTACCCCTGTCCCTTGGCTTTCCCCCATAGTTTCACAATTTGAAGAACAGGAATACATTGAAGGAACCTCCAATGCATCAAATTTTAGATTTGGTTCAAAATTTCCATTTCTGCAACTTACTGGCTTATCTCACCTGACCCTTGTTACTTGGATTTTTCACTTGGGCCAGTGCTGATCCCCACTAGTCAATTCATGCCTCTTGCCTTGTATCTAATGTCTGGCAAGCCACCAGCAAAATGCAAGGTTGAAATAGGAAAGATCAAGTCACCTCACTTTTCCTTTCTCCTCGCAAGCACCGTTGCGCACATTTTTTTTTTAGCGTTTGGTGATATATGTAACTGTGGTTGCTTTGTGACTTATGAAAACAACATTTGTTGGAAGGGGATTATCTGTAAACGAGAGCGGGGCTGGGGTTGGTTGGGAGGGTGGGGGGGCGGGGGGGGGGGAGGGGAGGGGGGGAGAAAAAATACCTTGGACCAATTTTGAGCTTCCAGTGACATCCAGACGCCCGCCTTCAATCTGGAAAAGTGCAGCTGGTTTTGCATTACCAGCATCAGTTATCTGAAACCGAGCAGGCTCTCTTTGTGGTGGAAAGATATTTTTCAGAGAGTGAAAATTTTAATTAAGGGACAATGGGAGAGCTTTCCTTACTACAAACCAAAGGTAAATAAACAGCTCAAGGTACGATTCTTATTACCTGTTACCTAAGAGACCTCACGTCACATACCTGATAAATCATGGACAGCAGTCTGCTGACAATAGTCCAGCTTACACTGCCAATGATCGTATGGTATTGGACACAAGGCAGACAAACAAACATGGTCTGCCGGCCTAAGGTATTTAGCACTCTAAACAAAATCTGTCTCCATACACTTAAGATTAGCACACAACTTAATTTAAAAAAGAAAAAAAATGCCACAGCAGCTAAGATGGAATCTGATAGTCTGGCAGCACACTGCAATGCTTCACTTAAAATTCTTTCAAAATCTAGATCAAGTGAGCAATAATGGATGAACAGGTTTAAGCTGTCCTTCCCCAGTCAATACTCACTGATACATGGTATACTGCCCACCTACTGTTACCATTCACAGGAAATCTGTACTGTTGAAAACAGATTATTGCCCTTGACAATACCTTGATAGACTGAGCAATGAAAATTATTCCATCTGCCGGGAATTTCGGTTCAAGAAGCTGGGATTGTTCCCTTTGGATAGGATACTTGAGGTGACCTAGGTTGAAGCTCTTAAATTAATTAAGGTGACTGATGTAACCAATCCAGGCAGGTGGCTCACTTTGGTGAAAATTCCAAATGTCTTGTGGGGGGGGGGGGGGGGCTGTAAAAATGAGGGGGGGCTGTAAAAATGAGGGGGGGCTGTAAAAATGAGAGGGGGGTGTAAAACTGAGAGGGGGGTGTAAAAATGAGAGTGGGAGGGTGTACAAATGAAAGGAGGGGTGTAAAAATGAGAGGCGTAAAGATTTGCAGATGAACTGGGTAGACTCTCTGGAGGTAGCAGAGGACAACATAAATAATATGAGACAAGAACAGAGGATGCTTGAAAAATTCAGCAGGTTTGGCAGCATCAGTGAGGAGATGTCCATCCTTGGCCTGCTGCAGTGCTCCAGTGAAGCCTGGCGCAAGCTAGAGGAGTTGAGTTCGACAGCTTTGGATTGTGACCTCTCTCCTCCATTGTAAATCCCTTTTTTCAAACATCCAGTACATGCCTCAATGCAACCACACCCCCCCCTCCCCTTCCCACACCAGTCCATCTGTCTTTGCTCTTAAAGTTGCTACATTATTTTCTCTCACGACTACACTTCAATATCGACTACATTCTCCCTCCCTTCAGTTCTGATGAAGAGCCAAAAGGACTCAAAACTCAGTGTTCTCTCCTTACAGATGCTGCCAGACCTGCTGAGTTTTTTCAGCATCCTCTGTTCTAGTTTCAGATTCCAGCATCCGCAGTATTTAGCTTACAAATAATAAGAACTCAGGTTTAATCCCTAGGCAGTCGTGAGCTAACTCATATACAACCTGAAGCAGCAGTTAGTGTATCACATTTGTCCATTATTGTCCCAAATCTTGAAAGGAAAGAACAGCTGGCATTCCCAATCCTACTGCTATCAAGTCAGGTGTACTGGAAAGGTCATTTGTGGCTCTTAGATTTCATTCTGATGCCCGGCCTGATTGGATTGGATTTTGTTTATTGTCACGTGTACCAAGGCACAGTGAAAAGTATATTTCTGCAAGCAGCTCACCAGATCATTAAGTACATGAAAAGAAAAGGAAATAAAAGAAAATACATAATAGGGCAACACAAGGTACACAATGTAACTACATAACACCGGCATCGCATGAAGCATACAGGGTGGAGTGTTAATGAGGTCAGTCCATAAGAGGGTCATTTAGGAGTCTGGTGACAGTGGGGAAGAAGCTGTTTTTGAGGCTGTTCGTGCGTGTTCTCAGACTTCTGTATCTCCTGCCCGAAGGAAGAAGTTGGAAGAGTGAGTAAGCCGGGTGGGAGGGATCTTTGATTATGCTGCCCGCTTTCCCCAGGCAGCAGGAGGTGTAGATGGAGTCAATGGATGGGAGGCAGGTTCGTGTGAAGGACTGGGCTGTATTCACGACTCTCTGAAGTTTCTTGTGGTCTTGGGCTGAGCAGTTGCCATACCAGGCTGTGATGCAGCCACTCGGATGCTTTCTATGGTACATCTGTAAAAGTTGGTAAGAGTTAATGTGGACATGCCGAATTTCCTTAGTTTCCTGAGGAAGTATAGGCGCTATTGTGCTTTCTTGGTGGGAGCTTCGACGTGGATGGACCAGGACAGATTTTTGGAGATGTGTACTGCTAGGAATTTGAAACTGCTAACCATCTCCACCTCGGCCCTGTTGATGCTGACAGGGGTGTGTACAGTACTTTGCTTTCTGAAGTCAATGACCAGCTCTTTAGTTTTGGTGCCATTGAGGGATAGATTGTTGTCGCTGCACCACTCCACTACGTTCTCAATCTCCCTCCTGTATTCTGACTTGTTGTTATTCGAGATCTGGCCCACTATGGTCGTATCGTCAGCAAACTTGTAGATAGAGTTGGAACCAAATTTGCCACGCAGTCGTGTGTGTACAGGGAGTATAGTAGGGGGCTAAGTACGCAGCCTTGCGGGGCCCCGGTATTGAGGACTATTGTGGAGGAGGTGTTGTTGTTTATTTTTACTGATTGTGGTCTGTGGGTTAGAAAGTCAAGGATCCAGTTGCAGAGTGAGGAGGCAAATCCTAGGTTTTGGAGCTTTGATATGAGCTTGGCTGGGATTATGGTGTTGAAGGTGGAGCTGCAGTCAATAAATAGGAGTCTGATGTAGGAGTTCTTGTTGTCGAGATGCTCTAGGGATGAGTGCAGGGCCAGGGAAATGGCTGTCTGCTGTGGACTGGTTGCGGCGGTATGGGAATTGCAGTGGATCAAGGCGTTCTGGGAGTATGGAGGTGATGCGCTTCATGACCAACCTCTCAAAGCACTTCATTACGACTGAAGTCAGGGCCACCGGATGGTAGTCATTCAGGCACGTTGCCTGGTTCTTCTTTGGCACCAGTATGATGGTGGTCTTCTTGAACCAGATGGAGACCTCGGAGGGGAGTAGGGACAGGTTAGAAATGTCCGTGAACACAATGCCAGCTGGTCCGCGCAGGCTCAGTGCACGACCAGGGATCCCATCCGGACCCTTCACCTTCCGAGGGTTCACTTTCAGGAAAGCTGCTCTGACTTCGGAAGCTGTGATGGTGGGTATGTGTGTGTTATGGGCTGCTGGGGCACTCGACCGCGGATCGTTGGTTTCCTGCTCAAACCGAGCATAGAATGCATTGAGTTCATCAGGGAGGGGTGCACTGCTGCTGGAGATACTGCTCGGCTTCGCTTTGTAGCCCGTTATGTTGTTTAGGCCTTGCCACAACTGCCGAGAGTCTGTAACGCTAGTTGTGACTCTAGCTTGGTCTGATATTCTCTCTTGGCATCTTGGATGGCTTTGCAGAGGTTGTACCTGGACTTCTTGTATAGGTCAGGGTCGCCTGACTTGAATGCCTCAGACCTGTCCTTCAGTAGGGAGTCAATCTCGCGATTGAGCCATGGTTTCCTGTTGGGGGACGTATGTACTGCTTTCTTTGGCACGCAGCCGTCCACACATTTGCTGATGAAGTCTGTGATGGTGGTGGCATACTCATTTAAGTTGGTCGCTGAGTTCCTAAATATTGTCCAGTCCACTGTCTCCAAGCAGTCACGTAGAAGCTCTTCTGTTTCCTCGGACCAGCACTGCACGACCTTCTTAGCTGGATTCTCCCGCTTGAGTTTCTGCTTGTATTCCGGGAGAAGGAGCACCGTCTTATGGTCTGATTTCCCAAAGTGTGGTCAGGGGATGGAACGGTAGGCACCCTTGATTTTTTAGCAGCACTGATCAAAAGAGTTGTCGCGCCTGGTGGGACAGGGGATGTGCTGGTGGAATTTTGGCAGTACACTCTTAAGATTGGCCTTGTTGAAGTCCCCAGCCATGACGAACAAGGCCTCCGGGTGTTCTGTTTCTTAGTTGTTTATAACTGTGTACAGTTCATCCAATGCCTTCTTCACTTCTGCCTGAGGTGGGATGTAGGCCGCTGTGATAATGGCTGAAGTGAATTCACGTGCAAGATAGTATGGGCGGCACTTTACGGTCAGGTATTCTAGGTCCGGAGAGCAGTAGGTCGCCACATCCAAGTGCCAGGAGGAGTTGATGAGGAGGCAAACCCTTCCCTTCAGTAACCACCAGTCCGCTCTCACCCTCAAAGGGGAAACCAGCCTTTGATCATCTGGGACTATGGTGACTTTACTTTATTTTTAGACTAGTGAGTGGGCCACATGAAAATGATATGAAAATGAAAGGGGCCCTCCTTCACTTCAGTGGGCCACAAGATTTAAATCAGGCTTGTTCACTAACCATGACCCCATGAATAAGATTAAATACATTTTAACTAGTTAGAGGAAATGTTTAATCATTTATATATTCATAGAAATGTCATAAACTTCAAATGGTTCAAGAAAAATATTTACACTTTGGCAGCAGAGGGAGCGCACGGCTCTCACAGTCAGTGTTATGAACAATCAGCACTCACCTCACTTCACTTGCCCTTGCTTTACACACATATCACTTCACTCATACCCCACTTGAGTGGGGTGCTCTTTTCAAGGGCCGGTGTGGACTCGATGGGCTGAGTGGCCTCCTTCTGCACTGTAAATTCTATGATTCTATGATACCAGAAGGAAAAATCCACACCGAATGTGGCAACTTTGCCTGTGGGCAACAGTCAACAAAATGTCTCTTGGGCCACACTCAGAACCCAGATGGGCTGCATGAGGCCCCTGTGCTACAGGTTGCCCACCACTCTTCTTGAGGCACCCCTGTGAGGGGTCTCATTAAGAACAGACAACTGACAGAATTAATGCTTCATCATCTGGGAAACCTTCGCTGACAACAATGTGTATCCTAGTTGCTGAAGAAATTGAGAGTTGCTATTGTCATATTAGAAACTGATTTACTTTACCCTAAATAGAAACAGAAAGTGCTGGAAAAACTCAACAGCATCTGTGGAGGGAGAAGCAGAGTTAATGGTTTGAGTCCAGTATGACTTCATCAGAGTGCTTTGATGTTGATGAATGCCATGATCTTTTACAATGGAAAGGGCAAGGCCCCAAGACTACCTCAGGTGAAACAGGTATTGAACCCAGTGCTGTTAATCTGATCCACAGTCTCGCCAACTGTGCTAACTGGGCCCTTTTACAATAGTTATGAGCTATCAATTTCTAATATATCATCACATAGTAAAGTTTAACAGCTATTGCAAACATCTCTGTTTGTCTTGCTATTTGCTTGCTCATTTAGTATACTTGTTCAACATTTAAGGTCAAAATAAAGTTGAGCGAGCATTATTCTGCTGCTTCTCGAAGATAAAGAAAATTCCATGGAGCTTTGGTTTAATCATTGAAGTGATCTAAAGATCATATATGGTGGGGTCAGTAGCATAAGTGGTAATGTTATTGGGCTAAGATTGGGACTAATGGTCTGGCGGCATGAGCTCAAATCCAACCATTTGGGTGAATTTGAATTCAATTAATTAATAAATCTGGAATACATTCTAGTCTGACGATTGGATTCTTGTAAAAACCCACTTGGTTTACCCATGACTTCCTCGGGTGAAGACATCTGCCATTGTTTGGCCTGGCCTGCACATGACTCCAGACCCACAGCAATGTGGTTGATTCTTAATTGCCTCTCACGTGGTCTTGCAGGCCACTCAGTAGCATCCAACTGCGAGAGACTAAAGAATAGTTTGCAAGCCCTACACCACAAAGACTGCAGCGGTTCAAGGGACAATTAGAGATGGGCAACAAGGGCTGGGCCAAGCCAGGGACACCGGCATCCCAAGAATAATTAAAGAATACATATATTCTCTGTTCAATATTCTGGGGCGAAATTCTCCTACCCGCCCCGCCACATTCCTGCTCCGACCGGCCGGCGGGAGTCTCCGTAACACCGGCCGGTCAATGGGGTTTCCCATTGTGGGGCAGCCCCACGCCGTCGGGAAACCCCCGGGCGCCGGCAAAACGGAGACTCCCGCCGGCGGAGAATGGCTCCTCTGATGTGCTAATATGAGGGCAAGTGATGTACGGCTTACTTTCGGAAGGAAAATGATTGAAGCCAAAGTAATTGTAAAAAGGGTAAAATAAAAAATAACAAATATGTTTGGCAGCTTTAATTTCATCGAATGATACAGCATGGAAGGAAATCATTTGACACATCTAATTAGTACCACATGTCTGCTCTTATTCCACAGCCTTGCGAATGCTTCCCCTTCAAGCATTTTTTTCAATTTTCCTTTGAATAGTGCTGTTAAAACAGCTTCCATCACTTTTAACACTGCATTCCAATGCATTACGAATTAGAATATCCAGCCGTGTAAATTTTTTTCCCAATCTGCGTCACCTCTGCTTCTTTTGACAAAAGAATCAAAGATGACATGAGAAAAGATTTTTTTCACGCAGCAAGTGACTGGGAATGCACTGCTGGATGGCGTGTAGCTGAGGCAAGTTTAATCATGGCTTTCAAAGGACAATTGGGTCAGCAGCTGAAGGGAAAGAGTAACGGGAAATGATGGGGTGAGTGGACGAGCGAAGTTGCTCTTGCAGAGAGCTGCTATGGGGGCAACGACCTGAATGGCCTCTTTCTGTGCTGAGCCATTCTGAGTTTTTATGATCAGGAAGTATAGTGGCCTGAAGAGGTGCAAGAGTTACACTTAGGAAAGTGAGATTTCCAAAAGATCACAAGACAATTACCATAAACCTCTAAGATTCAGCTTAAGAAACCTAATTCTCAAAATGCAACTACAATAGTGATTTCATTTCTATCCCCCTTCAGTCCTGTAGAGTCATATAGACTTAAAATGTATGTTTCTCGCTCCACAGATGCTGCCAGACCTGCTGCGTTTATCCAGCATTTTCTGTTTCTATTTCAGATTTCCAGAATTTCCAATGTTTTATTTTTATTTGAGTGTTTAATTCACTGTCAGTTCTCTTCCAGGAATGCCTTCCTTGAGGAAGTACTGTTTGTCTCTCTGATGCGTTTTTTGTCTCTTTTACCATGTTCTGGGACCTACCGCTGACCTTCTATTCTGCCTCAATCCCCTCTCCAACTACATAATTCATTATGTTTCCATCCCTCCTCAGTTCTGTAGAAGAGTCATACAGACTCGAAATGTTGGGCGGGATTCTCTGACTCCCCACAGGGTCGGAAAATCGTCGGGGGTCGGCGTGAATCCCGCCCCCGCCGGCTGCCGAATTCTCCGACGCCGGAGATTCGGTGGGGCGGGAATCGCGCCGCGCCGGTCGGCGGGCACCCCCTGGCGATACTCCGACCCGCGATGGGCCGAAGTCCCGCTCATTCTATGCGTGTCCCGCTGGCATAAATTGGAGTAGGTCCCTTACCGGCGGGACCTGGCGGCACGGACGGGCACCGGGGTTCTTAGGGGGGATCTCGCACCGGGAGGTGCCCCCACGGTGGCCTGGCCTGCGATCGGGGCCTACCAATACACGGGCGTGGGGGCACTCTATTCCTCCGCACCGGAGGCTGTCGCGGTCCGCCATTCCTGGTGCGGAAACGAAGCCCTCTGTGCATGCGCGGGGATGACACCAGCACGCGCTGGCGCTGCCGCGCATGCGGCAACTCATGCCGGCCGGCGGAGGCCCTTCGGCGCCGGTTGGCATGGCGCCAATCCCCTTTCCCGCTGGCCGGCGGGGCGCAAACCACTCCGGGGCGGGCCTAGCCCCTGAAGGTGCAGAGGATTCTGTACTATTGGGGCGGCCCGATGCCGGAGTGTTTCACGCCACTCCGTCCCGCCGGGACCCCCTGCCCCACCGGGTATGGGAGAATCCTGCCCGTTAACTCTGTTTCTCTGCCCACAGGTGCTGTCAGACCAGTTGAGTTTATCCAGCATTTTCTGTTTTTATTTTACAATAATAAAGTTCCTGTTCATCCCTCCATTCCTGCCCTTGCACTGCAATGAAACTGAAATCCCAGTTTCCTGTGCCTTCTCGACAGCAGTCTTCAGCACCTACCCGTGCAACAACACAGGAAAACAAGGTCCGATCAGAAATTGGGGTGTATCTCACTGCCTCTAAGCACAGCATTCTTCTGGAGCAGTGGCCGATTTGTGCTTGTCTGAAAATACCCTAGCAAAGTCAGCTTTTCAGAGTCTGACATCAATGAGCCAAAGCTGGACCCTTGAGGCTTGACCCTCTCACCTCCTGCAATGTATGCAAATAAGCTGCCAACTAGTGTCAACCCCACTCCAGGGAGGAAAGGACATAACCATCTCAGACTAACACATTTGATATTAAATATCATTCCTTCATATAACGTCTTCTGAGTAACCCAACTCCTGACTCCTCAAAGCTGTCCAACATCTAAAAGGCACAAGGGGTGTGACGGAAATCTCTCCACTTGCCTGGATGAGTGTGGCTCCAACAACACTCAAGAAGCTTGACACCATCCAGGACAAAGCAATCCGCTTATTCGGCACCCCATCCACCAGCATTCACTCCCTCTACCACTGGTGCACAGTGCCAGTGATGCACTATCAATTACTACAAAGACGAGAGCAGTGAATAATCGAGGCTTTATTGAGCAAGATGTGTGGCCTCCTGTAGCTGGAACCAGAATGGGAGCAGCACCGGCGAGCACACACATTTATACGGCGCCTACTGGGTGGAACCAGCAGGCAGGAATGTACCCATGTACCTCTAGTATTTGAGTCTTACCATACTACATCTGATACAGTTAGTTGTGACTACCACATTCACCCCCTGTTAAAAAAGAGTTCATAGGGGGTGGTGGAAAAAGTTTAAAGTTCAGTCTGTTCAGCCTTGATCCTCCGCTGTGATCGCCTCAGTCCTGGTGGTGATGCAGGCGCCGACTTGGTCACCTGTGACTCCGGGAGCGTGTTGTCCTCGTCTTCGTCGCCCCCGAGAGGAACCAGTGGGAGGACGGATCCTCCTGGGGCTGGGGCTGTGGTGAGGTGCGTTGGGAGGAGGGTGAGTGGCGCCGGGTTGAATGGGGCAACCGGAGGGGGGTGTCGGGTGGGGGGGCCGTGGGTGGGGATCCAGCGGGTGCCAGGTCCCGGAGGGAGACTGTGTCCTGGCACCCGTCGGGGTGCGCCACGTAGGCGTACTGCGGGTTCACGTGCAGGAGGTGGACTCTTTCAAACAACGGGCCCGACTTATGGGTCCGCACGTGTTTACGAAGGAGGACGGGTACAGGAACTGTCAGCCATGTTGGGAGCGAGACCCCGGAGGTGGATTTCCTGGGGAAGGCAAAGAGACGTTCATAGTTGCTGTGCAGAGGAGCGATCGGATGGAGTGGAGCGCGTCGGGGAGGACATCCTGCCAGCGGGAGACCGGGAAATGCTTAGACCGTAGGGCCAGCAGGATTGTCTTCCAGACCGCCCCGTTCTCCCTCTCCACCTGCCCGTTTCCCCGGTGGTTGTGGCTGATCGTCCTGCTCGAGGCAATGCCCTTGCTGAGCAGGAACTGACGCAGCTCATCGCTCATAAAGGAGAATCCCCGATCACTGGGGACGTAGGCGGGGAAACCGAACAGGGCGAAGGTACTGTTGAGTGCTTTAATGACCATAGCAGAAGTCATATCGGGGCATGGGATGGCGATGGGAAACCGGGAGTACTCATCGACCACGTTCAGAAAGTACGTGTTGCGGTCGGTGGAGGGGAGGGGCCCTTTGAAGTCCTTGCTGAGGCACTTAAAGGGGTGAGAGGCCTTCACCAGGCGCACTCGATCTGGCTGGTAGAAGTGCGGCTTGCACTCCGCGCAGACCTGGCAGTCTCTGGTGTCGGTCCTGACCTCCTCAATGGAGTAGGGCAGATTGCGGGCCTTGATGAAGTGGAAGAACGGGGTGACCCCCGGGTGACAGAGGCCATTGTGTAGAGCCGGGAGTTGGTCCACTTGTGCGCTGGCACATGTACAGCGGGATAGGGCATCGGGGGACTCGTTGAGCTTCCCGGGGCGATACAAAATCTCGTAATGATAGGTGGAGAGCTCGATCCTCCACCTCAAGATCTTATCGTTTTTGATCTTGCCCCGCTGTGTATTATTAAACATGAAGGCAACCGGCCATTGGTCAGTGAGGAGAGTGAATCTCCTACCGGCCAGGTAAAGCCTCCAATGCTGCACACCTTCCATAATGACTTGGGCCTCCTTTTCGACAGAGGAGTGCCGAATTTCGGAGGCATGGAGGGTGCGGGAAAAAAATGCCATGGGCCTGCCCCTTGGTTGAGGGTGGCGGCCAGAGCTACGTCTGATGCATCGCTCTCAACCTGAAAGGGGAGGGACTCATCGACCGCGTGCATCGTGGCCTTGGCGATGTCTGCCTTGATGCGGTTGAAGGCCTGGCGGGCCTCAGCCTTCAGGGGAAAGACTGTGCACTGAATAAGTGGGGGGCCTTGTCCGCATAGCTTCAGACCCACTGGGCGTAATAGGAGAAGAACCCCAGGCATCGTTTCAGGGCCTTGGGGCAGTGGGGTAGGGGGAGTTCCATGAGGGGGCACATGCGGTCGGGGTCGGGCCCTAGAACTCCATTTTCCACGACATAGCCAAGGGTGGCTAAGCGGTTGGTGCGGAACACGCATTTCTCCTTATTGTAGGTGAGGTTAAGGAGTTTGGCGGTGTGGAAAAATATTAGAAGGTTAGCGTCATGGTCCTGCTGATCGTGGCCGCAGATGGTGACATTGTCGAGGTACGGAAAGGTGACCCGCAGTCCGTACCGGTCAACCATTTGGTCCATCTCACGTTGGAAGACCGAGATCCCATTAGTGACGCCAAAGGGAACCCTAAGGAAGTGATAGAGGAGGTAATCTGCTTTGAATGCAGTGTATTGGCGGTCCTCCGTGCGGATGGGAAGCTGGTGGTAGGCGGACTTCAGGTACACTGTGGAAAAGACCCGATACTGTGCAATCTGATTGACCATTTCAGATATGCATGGGAGGGGATACGCGTCGAGCTGCATGTACCGATTAATGGTCTGACTGTAGTCAATGACCATCCTGTGCTTCTCCCCAGTCTTTACTACTACCAGGCTCTCCAGGGGCTACTGCTGGCCTCAATGATGCCTTCCCGCAGAAGCCGCTGGACCTCTGACCTGATGAAGGTCCTGTCCTGTGCACTGTACCGTCTGCTCCTGGTGGCGACGGGTTGCAATCCGGGGTAAGGTTTGTAAACTAGGAAGGTGCATCAACCTTAAGGGTCGTGAGGCCACATACGGTGAGGGGGGGTAGGGGGCTGCCGAATTTTAAAGTTAAGCTTTGGAGGTGGCACTGGAAGTCCAGGCCTAGTAACAGGGCAGCGCAGAGGTGGGGGAGGATGTAGAGCCGGAAGTTGCTGAACTCTATGCCCTGGGCGGTGAGGGTGGTGATGCAGTACACCGGATTTCCACAGAATGAGATCCGGAGGCCAGGGAGATTTTCTGGGTAACGGGGTGTACCGCGAAGGAGCAGCACCTTACCGTCGTGGGGTGGATGAAGCTTTCCATGCTCCCGGAGTCAAAAAGGCAGGACGTCTTGTGCCAATTGAGTTTTACCGTTGTCGTTGCGGTTACGAGGTTGTGGGGCCGGGACTGATCCAAGGTGATCGAGGCGAGCTGCGGCCGATGCTGGGAGGCCCTGGGCTGGTTAGCGGTGGTGGCGGGCGATGAACGGCCAGACAAGCTTCCCGACGAGCAGGGGTCCTGAGGCGCCATACAAAATGGCGCCGAAGATGGCGGCGATCACAGGCCGCACGTGGCTTGCGAGGATTGCACAGGCTTGCCCGTGGGTCGCACATGGGGGTGTAGGAATGCTGGGCCTAGAAACAGCGGCGACCGACTGGGCCTGGCACACAGCAGCAAAATGTCTCTTCTTTCTGTATCCGTTGCAGGTTACGCTCCGCGCCGGGCAGCGCTGCCGGGGGTGTTTGTTCTGCCTGCAGGAGTAGCATTTGGGCCCCCCGGGGTTGGCTTGCTGCCGCGTGGCGCAGGCTTGCGGTGGGCTGGGGTCGGTAGCTGGTGGGGCCCACGATGCCCATGAGGGTGCCGTGCAGTCGGGAGCGTACGACTGGACGTTACAGGAGGCCACCCTCAATGAATTGGCGAGCTGCCTGGTTCCCGCAAGATCAAGCGTACCCCCTTCCAGTCGGCGCTGGCGGACGTACGCCGACCCCATGCCCGTTCTGTATGCTGGACTGCCGAAACTGCCTGGCAGTCACAGTTCCTCCCCAGGATGTGCAGGGCACGCCAGAAATCATCTCGGGACTCACCGGGGAGTTGCTGTCTCGTGGCCAGGAGGTGCCTGGTGTATAGTTTGTTGACTGGCTGAACGTAATGCCCTTTCAGGAGCTCCATTGCTTCGGAGTAAGTGGGCGCATCCCGAATGAGAGGAAAAATATCAGGGCTCACCTGTGAATAAAGGACCTAGAGCTTCTGGGCGTCTGAGGGTTCCTCAGCAGATGTTCAGAGGTAGCGTTCGAAGCAGGCTAGCCAGTGGTCAAAAGCAGACATAGCGTTGGCTGCTTGAGGGCTCAGCTATAGGCGATCAGGCTTGATGTGAAGTTCCATCGTTTTAAAATCTTTGCTCAATAAATTGATGCACTTTCAATTACTACAAAGACGAGAGTAGTGAATAATCGAGGCTTTATTGAACAAAGATGTGTTGCCTCCTGTTGCTGCTACCAGAATGGGAGCAGCACCGGCGAGCACACACATTTATACGGCGCCTACTGGGTGGAGCCAGCAGGCAGGAATTTACCCATGTACCTCTAGTATTTGAGTCTTACCGTACTACATCTAATACAGTTAGTGGTGACTACCGCAGGCAGCAGTGTGTAACATCTACAAAATGCACTGCAGCAACTCACCAAGGCCCCTTCCGAACCCACCCTAAAAATCCATTATCTCTGCCATCTAGAAGGGCAAGGGCTGCAAATGCATGGTACCTCCATCAACTGCAAGTCCCTCTACATCTTGATTTGGAAATGTGTCGCCGTTCCTTCGCTGTCGCTGGTCAAAAATCTGGAATTCCCTTCCTAGCAGCACTGTGTGTGTACCTACACACATAGACTGCAGCGGTTCAAGAAGGTGGCTCATCACCACTCCTCAAGGGCAATTAAGGGTGGACAATAATGTGTTTTACCCCAAAATATACAGATCCCAGGACTGAACAGCAAAACATTTCCCTCAATTGACATTTTCATTTCATAGAATTTACAGTGTAGAAGGAGGCCATTCGGCCCATCAAGTCTGCACCGGCTCTTGGAAAGAGCACCCTATCCAAGCCCACACCGCCACCCTATCCCCATAACCCAGTAACCCCACCCAACACTAAGGGCAATTTTGGACACTAAGGGCAATTTAGCATGGCCAATCCACCTAACCTGCACATCTTTGGACTGTGGGAGGAAACCGGAGCACCCGGAGAAAACCCACGCACACATGGGGAGAATGTGCAGACTCCATACAGACAGTGACCCAAGCCGGGAATCGAACCTGGGACCCTGGAGCTGCGAAGCAATTATGCTAACCACAATGCTACCGTGCTGCCACGGTAATTTCGCTGACCAGATACAAACTTGATGGATAACATGGCTGAGCCATCAAAGAAGTTGCACTGCTGCTAATGGTATTTACAAACAACCTTGTATACAGCTTTACTGTAGGAGTTAATACATTGTCAGATGCTTGTCCAAAGCATGTTCCTCATATCCACATGTGGAGTACACTGTGGAAAGAATCTTCTCATTTCTAGCCTTGCGTCCTTACCACTTTTCAAATGTGAAATTTTATCAGGGCAAAATAGATGGATTACAGCATGGGAGACCACCTCAAAGATAACTTCAGGATGGTCCTTGAAGGATTACATTCTACAGTCTGATTTTTCTATCTTGCAAGGTTTCACAAAATAAATCTTTTATAAGTGACTTCTGCTTGCATGTTGCTGCTAAACTTGGTTTAACAGCTCATAACTGTGCAGCCTGTAACTTTTGCTAGTGATTTTACAAGATGGCTTTGTTCTGCCTCTCTGGTTAATGTGCCATATAAATTCATTGCACAGTTATTGCTCCATGCTGTTTGCTTATAAACTCCTCTGTTCGCTTACCACCCAATGTAAACATGGAAATGTCAGTGAAAAGGATAGAGGCCTCCTCCAGCTTTGCAACCCTCCGAGGTCTCTGTACTCCTCCAATTCTACTTTCTTGTGCTCCCACAATTTTAATTTCTCTACAGCTACCTGGGCTCTAAGCTTTGAAATTCCCTCCCTGAATCTCTCTGCATCGTGCTCTCTTCTTTTAAGTTGCTCCTTAAAGCATATTATGGCCTAACATTTATTCACTTGTCCTAATATCAGCTTATGCGGCATGAGTTAAATTCTGTTTAATAACACTCCTATGAAGCGCCTCGGGATGTTTTACTACATCAAAGGTGCTATATAAATGCACATTATTGTGGTGCACAGATAGCAACCTGAGGCCTTCGTTCCATTGTAGAGGCTTCTAGAATGTAGCTGGTCTGTTTAGAGACTGAGCATTTTTTAAAAAGGAGGAAGGGAAGATTGTCAAAGCAAACTATTCTTGTGAGAAATATAATATTGTTTAAAAAGAGAGAAAGGGATAGATTCAGTCAGCCTAATTCCATGGTGGAAACATTATTGAAAAGTAATTCTGAGGAATGAGATAAATCTTCATTTCGAAAGGCATGGATTAATCAAAGCCACTGTCTGACAAACAATTTAATTTTTTGAGGTGGTAACAAGATCGATGAGGCAAACATGTTTGATATAGTCGAAATAGATTTCAGCAAGGTTTCATAAGGTCACACATGGCAGACTGGTCACCAAAGCAAAAGCACTTGGGGTCCAAACCAAAGTGGCAAATTAGATCCAAAATTGGTTCAGATTCAGGAAGCAACGTGTCATGTTCAGTGGGTGTTTCCATGACTGGGAAGTTGTTTCCAGTGAGGTTTCACAAGGCTCAGTACTGAGTTCCTTGCTTTTTGCGATATCTATATATCGATGTTTTAGAATTGAATGTAGTGTGCATGATTAAGACGTTTGCTGATGACACAAAAAGTGGCCACGTGATTGATAATGAAAAAGAAAGTTGTAGGCTGCAAGGAGATATCATTAGTTAAGCGGATGGAACAGTGGCAATTGGAATTCAATCCAGAGAAGTGTGAGATAATGCATTTGCGAAGGCAAACAAGGCAAGAGAATATCTAATACTGGTAGCATATTGAGAAGTGTCAAGGAACAGAGGGATCTTGGAGTGCATATGCACAGATCCTTGAAAGTGGCAGGGTAGGCAGACAACAGGTCAAGAAGGCTTACGACATACTTTTCCTTATTTTCTGAGGCATGAAATACAAGGGGCGTCATTCTCCGACCCCCCGCCGGGTCTGAGAATGGCCGTTGGCCGCCATGAATCCCGCCCCCGCCGAAGTCTCCGGTACCAGAGATTGGGCGGGGGCGGGAATCGTGCCGCGCCGGTTGGCGGGACCCCCTGCTCAATTCTCCGGCCTGGATGGGCCGAAGTCCCGCCCAGAAATCCCTCCGGCGTCGGCCTTGCCCCTCAATGTTGGGGCTCGGCCCCCAAAGATGCGGAGCATTCCGCACCTTTGGGGCGGCGCGATGTCCGTCTGATTGGCGCCGATTTGGGCGCCAGTCGGCAGACATCGCGCCGTTGGGGGAGAATTTTGCCCCTGATCTGGGAGGTCATGTTGGAATTTTATGAAACTTTAGCGAGGCCATATCTGGAATATTGTGTGCAGTTCTGGTCACTGCACTATCATAGAATCATAGAATTTACAGTGCAGAAGGAGACCATTCGGCCCATCGAGTCTGCACCAGCTCTTGGAAAGAGCACCCTACACCCTATCCCCCTCTCCACCTTATCCCTGTAACCCAGTAACCCCACCTAACCTTTTTGGACACTAAGGGCAATTTATCATGGTCAATCCACCTAACTTGCACATCTTTGGACTGTGGGAGGAAGCCTGAGCACCTGGAGGAAACCCACACAGACACAGGGAGAATGTGCAGACTCGTCACAGACAGTGACCCAGCGGGGAATCGAACCTGGGACCCTGGAGCTGTGAAGAAACTGTGCTAACCAATGTGCTACCGTGCTGGGAGAAATATGGGGCTGGACTTAAATGGGCACCACGATCCCTCTGCCCCCAGGTAAAATGTCTAAGGGATCAAATTTGCAGATGACACAAAGCTGGTTGAGAGAGTGAGTGGTGAGGAAGCTGCAAAGATGCTTCAGTGTGATTCCGACAAACTGAGTGGGTGGGCAAATGTGTGGCAGATGCAGTACAATGTGGGTAAATGTGAGATTATCCACTTTGGTAACAAAAACAGGAAGGCAGATTACTATCTGAATGGCTATAAATTGAGAGAGGGGAATGTGCAGCGGGACCTGGGTGTCCTCATACATCAGTCACTGAAGGTAAGCATGCAGGTACAGTGGGGTGTAAAGAAGGCAAATAGTGTGTTGGCCTTCAGAGCGAGAGGATTCAAGGACAGGAGCAGGAATGTCTTGCTGCAATTGTACATGGCCTTGGAGAGGCCACATCTGGAATATTGTGTGTAGATTTGGTCTCCTTATCTGAGGAAAGATGTTCTTGTTACAGAAGGAGTGCAGTGAATGTTCACCAGACTCATTGCTGGGATGGCGAGACTGACATATGAGGAGAGATTGAATTGGTTAGGATTATATTCACTGGAGTTCAGAAGAATGAGGAGGGATCTCATAGAAACCAATAAAATTCGAACAGGATTAGATGCTGGAAGGATGTTCCCGATGGTAGGGGGTGTCTAGAGCCAGGGGTTACAGTCTGAGGATACGGGGTAGACCATTTAGGTCTGAGATGTGAAATTTCTTCACCGAGAGTGGTCAGCCTGTGGAATTCGCTCCACAGAAAGCAGTTGAGGTCAAAACACCTTTGGGGCGACCCAACACCGGAGTGGTTCACGCCACTCCTTGGCGCCGGAGTTGCCCGCCCCCCTGATTCCCGCAGAATCCCGCCCAATATGTTTTGGAAGGAACTTATCGGCTAAAATGAGGGAAGCTGTTTCTGTTGGTGAGGGAATCTGGGACAGAGGGAAATCAGAGCCAGGCCATTCAGTAGAGCAGTTAGGAAACAGTTCCTTATGTTTAGGGTGATGGGAGTGTGGAACCCTCTTCACCCAAAAAACAGCAGATGCTGGCTAAATGAATAATTTTTGAGTTCTGTAGGATTTTACTAGCCAGGGATATGAAAGGATTTGGAGACAGAGCTGGTGGATGGAGTCAGCTACTGATCAACCAATGATCCCATCGAAAAAACAGGCTCAAGGAGCTGAATGGCTTATTCCTGTTACTGGTTATGATGTTGATGATTGCAGTTTTATCGGGGAATTACTTCCCCATCTCTTTGGCTGCTGAATGTTATGTGGCACTGGGGGAGCAAGTGAGAGATCGAATTATGGACAATCAGTGGGAGGGCAGTTATTGCGCCACGTAGCAGCAATGCAAAAACTAACAGTATAGTTCTTCAGTTCGGTCCCAATCTCATTCCGGTCAAAGACTGTCTCATATCCTTTGGTTTGATGCAGCCATTAAACCCGCGTTGTTGAAAACATTTAGGATGCCCTGGCTAAATTATGTACACGTGCAATGGACTCACACCAGGCCACAAGATGTAAGTTCAAGGCAGGACGCCATAAACCAGGTTCTGCAGGATAATACTCCAAGCTGAAATTTTCCCGCTGTCCCCAGCGGTGGAGAATGTGAACAATGGGAAAAACCATTGACAGCGGCAGGACCAGAAGATTCAGCTGCTGGCCAATGACGGGCCGCAAACCACACCACAGGTGCTCGAGATTGTAAACGGAGAAAGCTGGAAAAAAACAGCAGGTCTGGCAGCATCCGTAAGGAGAGAGAAAGCAGACTTAATGTTTAGAGTCTGCAGGACCCTTCTTCTCAACTAAAGAAAGGGAAAAATGTGTTGGGGACGGGAGGGCAGTGGAACAGCTGGTAGTGTTTAGTGCCAGCTGGGAGAAGTTGCAGCAAAGATGTAGCAAAACCTAAGAATGAGTAACAGATCTCTCCCCTAGGGATGCTGCCTGACCTGTTGATATTTTTCTGCTTTCTCTGTTTTTGTTTCAGATTCCATCATCCGCAATCTTTTGCATTTACTCTAGAGTTGAATATTGGCAGTTGGAGTATTATTAAACAAAGGCACGTTTTCAAGCAAGAAAGGCATCTTTGGTATTTGGCACATTGTGGAGGGACTAGTTAAAAACATAAGATAATGAAAAGCTGAGGTTGATGTGAATTTTATGGTATGTTTCATTCTAGACAGTAAGAGTTGGATATTATAATGTGGTTGCATTTATGTTGGTTTTCCAGATACAGTATAAAAAGAGGACTGGGACATCATTTGACTTTGGGGAAAATTATCATAGTCTTTGCAGTTTTCCTCGTATGTTAGTCAAGACCAGAAATGCCTACTGCCCACATCAATAACATCCAATTAACCAACAATTCAGGAACAGATTTTCCTCAATACCATCCATTTGTTTTGTTTTACATCATTTACTTGAGTGTTAAAAGTGAGGATCTATTTAAAATATGGTTGAGTTACTCACGACCATGAGAAAAATACATTTGGGCAAAATTTGACTTTGCTTGCATGTAGTTTATTTAAACTGTTAGCCTTTTGGCTTGGCATTTCAGTACTTTATGAGGTACCCTTGAAATGCTTATGGTAGCCCAGAGCTGGGTTCATTGATGTGAAGAGTGGCCGTTAGTTGGTGGGACAGTTTTAACCTGTATTGATACCTTTATAGCATTAGTATATGAGTTCCTGAATCCTTGTTTTCTTCACCTCAAAGTTTATTTCCAAACTTTTATCACATAGCATTGAGTACAAAAAGATGGAAGTCCATCACGTATTGGTGAACATTGCAATACCAGTATGATAAAGAAGGAAAAGATTGCTGTAGCTGCAAGTAAATAACTTCATAATAACTTAAGTTTTAAAGCACCTTTAACATAATAAATTGACCCAAATGCTTCAAAGGAGCTTCTTATAACAAAGTATCACACCAAGCCACCATGACTGAAGTGATCCATATGTAAAGCAAGGGCGAGTGAAGTGAGGTGCATGCTGATTGTGCAGAACATTGACTATGAGAGCCATGTGCTCCCTCTGTGTCCAAAGCGTATTCTTTGGTTCTTACCATTTGAAGTTGATGGTAGTTCTATTAATCAATTAATGATTCAGCATTTTCTATAATTTGTTATGAAATATTTGGTGTGTATTAATCATGGGGCCATGGTTAGTTGATAAGCCTGATTTCAATCTTGCGGCCCACTGAGATGAAAGAGGGTCACTCGTGGGACCTAGGTTGCCCATCACTGTGCTGCACCATGTCTCTCAGGTAGGCACCAGTCGACAAAGTCCACACTGTTGAGGTTTCACCCAGCACTTCCCCTGCCTAAAGAGCTCTTTCCCAGTAATGCAGCTTGAAAATCTTCCCCTCATGTATTGAAGTCCAAATGTAGTTCCCGGAGATACACAAAACCGAGGAAAACCTCTGCTTTTCTCAATCATACCCGAGTAATTTTGGACCAAGTCATTTTTGACCTCAAAGTCAACATGATAAAACATCTGATGCTGTTACAGTTGTCCATAGCTCCATCCATTGTGCCAACTAATTTATAGTTTTTTTTAATAATCTAGCCGATTGAATTACGTTTAGATCCCAGCTGAATTAGATCAAAATGTTTGCATGGCACCTTCTCTCTGGACTGTTACATGTAGCAGATGGTACCAAATAACTCGGGACCATCTTGTACTGCATGGCAGTAACCAGTTGGGATTCGAATCAAGCCATTTACATGAGCCTGGCTTAAATCTGCCATTTTACAACAGCCTGGTTTGAATCAATTTACTCCGCTGCCAGTTTAAAGCTGGCATCAAGAAGCGGGTGTCTGCACTCTGAGCCAACGTGGTAGCAAACATTTACATGGTACATTTGGAACAGCTGTAAACTGTGAACAAACCCAAACCGACATCTGTTGTGTAAATGGGATATTAGATACCAGAACTGCTCAAAAAGATTATTAATCAGGAAATCTTCTAGGCATGGTCATGGATCCCCACGGAGTGAGTTCACCAGTTACGTTATGTTTGGTGAGTGGAGTGCGGGGGTGTGAGGCTCATGCCAACCGAATGTCAGCTGCTCAACCTCAGGGTAACAGCAAGCCAAGACAACCTTTGGCCATTCTCACACCTACCAGTGGCCAGTTACAAAGTAGCTCTTGAAGCGAGGTGCCTTTCTGATGTCTTGACCAGAGAAGAAAGCACAGTTCAGAGAGACCATTATTGGGCAAGGGATCCAAAGACAGAGGAAGATAGGAACTTTGCTTTTTCAATCCATGTAAGGTAACAGAAAGCTGCAAAATGATGTCTCACTTTGATTACGCCACGTATATCGACCCAGTTTCAAAACCTGCCCATTCTGATATGAAGTAAGCAATAGTGCTGGAGCACAGAGTGAAGCACTTCAATATGGTATCGAAGGTAGCGGACTGTAAAGAGGAACACAAGTGCTTCAAACAATTTAGATCTAATCACAAAACACTTTTCCCAAACCGAGTTTACAGTGCTAATTAATTGTTGTCACTTCATCGACACAGGAGGTGGCACAGTCAACTGTGCTGACAGCTTCTGCTTGATACCTGAGATTGGAAGCTCAATGCATGGCGAATTGCTGACATGACACGGTATCCTACCTCTACCTGAAGCATGGATTTCTTCTGCGCAAACAGTGATAAACACGGTTGTGTTCCACTCATTTCTCGCTGAGGTGAAATAATGAGATGGCTTTTTTTTACTGGGCGGGAAAATATCCACTCAGATGGAGGCACTGCCTCTTCTTGTTTAACTATTTTTCTCTTTGTTCTTTCATGAGGGGTGAGCATTGCAGTCAAGGCCAGCTTTTGTTCCATGAACTGGGTGACTTACTAGGCCATTTCAGCAGGCAGTTAAGAGTCAGCCACATTGCTGTAAGGATGGCAGATTTCCTTGGTTAACGAATCATTGGGTTTTTATAACAATCGATGATGGGTTTTATGGTCACCGTTACTGAGACTAGTTTTACATTCCAGATTTATTAATTGAATTTAAATTCCACAAGCCGCAGTGGTGAGATTTGAACCCATGTCCCAGAGCATTACCTTGAACCCGCGCTGCTGGCCTCGCTCTGCATCACAAACCAGCACAGGAAATAACAGAAGAATGACTGTCATTTAGATAGCGCTGCTCATTACCTCTGGACATTGAAAGTGCTTTACAACAAAATAAAAACAAACAACAAGTACTTTTGAAGGGTAGTCGCTATTGCACTGAAGGAAATGCCGCAGCCAACCTGTGCATTGCAAGATTCCATAAACAGCGGCAAATAGCTGGATAACCTGTTTTGCAGGAAAACGCCCCCATTCTTTAAAGTAGTGCCACTGGATTTTGTTTTTATGTCCACCTGGGAGATCAGATGGGGCCTCAGTTCAATGCTTCATCTGAAAAATGGCTCCTCCATCAGTGCAGAATAAAAAATGAATTCATTATCTAAATGATGAGAGATCGCAGAGGTCTGAGATTCAGAGGGATCTGTGTGTCCTGGTGCAGACATCACAAAAGGCTTGTTTGCAGGTACAGCAAGGAAAACTAATGGGGTGGTATACTTTATTGTGTGGGGAATTGGTTCCAAAAGTAGGGAGACCCTGGGCGGGATTTACCGACCAACCCGCCGCATGTTTTTCGGCGGCGTAGGCAGCCCAGCAGTGGGATTTTCTGTCCCGCCATTATCAATGGGATTGCCCATTGTCTGAACCCCCCGTCGTTGGGAAACCCATGCACCATCGGTAGGGCCGGAATATCCCGCCAGTGTGAACAGCTGGTAAATTCCACCCTATGCTTCAGTTGTACAAGGAATTGGTGAGATCACATTTGGAGTATTGCGTTCAGTATTGGGCTTCTTGTTTAAACAGCGGATGTAAATGCGTGAGAAGCAGTTCGGAGAAGGTTGACTGAGCTAATCCCAGGAATGAGTGTGTTGTATTGTGAGGAAATATTGGACAGACTAGGCTTGTATCCGCTGGAAAAAAGTAAGGGCCGACTTTTAATAATAAAAATAATCTTTTATTATTGTCACAAGTAGACTTATGTTAGCACTGCAAGGAAGTTACTGTGAAAATCCCCTCGTCGCCACACTCCGGTGCCTGTTAAGGTACACTGAGGGAGACTTCAGACTGTCCAATTCATCTATCAACACACTTTTCGGGGCTTGTGGGAGGAAACCACAGCACCCGGACTAAACCCTCGCAGACACGAGGAGAACGTGCAGACTCCACACAGACAGTGACCCAAGCCAGGAATCGAACTTGAAATCCTGGCCATAAGACCATAAGACATAGGACCATAATTAGGCCACTTGGCCCATCAAGTCTGCTCTGCCATTCAATCATGGCTGATATTTTCTCATCCTAAATTGGGGAAGAAATACAAGGTCCTGGAAATGGGAGGGACCTCGAGCTGGTGCACCAGGACATTGGGGCAGATATGGCCAAGCACTGGGCAGAATTTAACAAAACAAAGGCGACCCTTTATAAGAACAATGCATGGTTCGGAATGCTGTACCCCACCAAACTCTGGGTGACTTTCCAGGGCACGGAGTACTGTTTCACCGCATTGGCAGAAGCAGATGCATTCCTGCGCAAGCACGGGTTGGGGAGGGAATGAAACCAGCAGTGAACCAGACACTTCATCGTACCAGTCAACAAAAGATGTAGAGACTATTTATGTGAGACTGAACCGCCTCATCTTCAATTCTGACATTGAGTCTCAGAAAGAAAGGCATGAGAGCAGTAAGATGAAGGAGGGGGTGAAGAAGAGAAAAAGAGGGAAGAGACACGCATCAGTCGGGTGGGGAAGAATAGATCGACCCCAGTGGGGTGGGTGGGGGCACCACACTCATCTCGCGCCGGGGAGAGTGTGGCTGGCGACAGGGGGAGAGAATACTCTGGGCGGGGCAATGGGGGGGGTAAGCAGAGGGGAAAAGGCTGGGGGAGGAAATTCATAGGGACGGGGGACGGAAGGCAGTCCCAGGGAGAAAGCCTAGGGATGGGGTGGGCGGGTTGGGGGGAAGAGCACTAGGCTGGCTACCACAGTTTTCACATGGCAGCAAGGAAAACAAAGGCACCGCAAACAGCCACTTCGGAGAGCCCTCAAACAAAGGAAAACCCCGGAGTGCAGGGGAACATCCATATGGCGTACACCTAGATGCCAGCTATCGCGGGTGGCCCCTGGCGTGCAGGGGCCCTGCCACATGGTGAGTAAGGTGGCTACAGGGGCTCATTTAGCACAGGGCTAAATAGCTGGCTTTTAAAGCAGACCAAGGCAGGCCAGCAGCACGGTTGAATTCCCGTACCAGCCTCCCCGAACAGGCGCCGGAATGTGGCGACTAGGGACGTTTCACTTGTGACAATCAGCCTACTTGTGACAATAAGCGATTTTCATTTTTTTCATTTTTCATTTACAGCCATTTTGGATGACCCTCTAACAAATGGAACTCCTGAGGCAGGGATCGTCCATAAGGTAACTATGGTTGATCCTGCAGGAGGGGGGAGAGGGAGTACGATGACAGTACACCCCCCCCACCACCCCCCCCCCCCACCACCCCACCACCCCCCCCCCCCCCCCACACCCCACACCCCCACCAACCCCCCTCAGAATAGTCGCCTGGAATGGCTGGGGACTTAATGGCCCAGTGAAAAGATCCAGAGACCTCGCCCACCTGAAAAGTATGAAAACCAACATAGGCTTCCTCCAGGAGACCCAACTGAGGGAAAAGGACCGACTGCGGGTAAGAAAGAGCTGGGTGGGGCAGACGTACCATTCGTGCTTTGGGACAGGGGCTGGGGAGACGGGGAGGGGGACATAGTGCTTAATAAGAGGACAGCATTTACAGCGACGAGGTAGGCTACGGGCCAAGGAGGACGGCACATCATGGTTATGGTGTCCTGGAAGGGACACCAGTAGTCTTTGTAAATGAGTAAGCTCCCAACTGGGATGATGTGGAATTCATGAAGAAAACCAAAGCAGAAATCCCCGACATAGATAAACACAGACTCGGCATTGGGGGGGTCATTAAATGTGTGCAGGACCCACGGACAGACAATACAAACCCCAAACGCAGATAAAGTCAAACATGGAGAAGGATGTTCATGGAACAGATGGAGGCTGTGGACTCATGGAGGTTCACACACCCAGGAAAAAAGGAGTTCTCCTTCTTCTCCCAGGTTAACAGGGTATATACTAGGATAGACTTTGTTGTAGTAGGGAAAGCAATGCTTCCAGCGATAGTGAGAGCGGAGTACCCCGCAATAGTAATCTCCCACCACACTCCACACTAAATGGACGTGAGGCTAGAGACGGACTGGGCACCCCCTGGAGGTTGGACATGGCCCACCTGACCGATAAGCATTCTGCTGATGGATATCACAGGCCATAGACGGGTGCGTTACCAACAGGCCGAATGGGGAAGTCTCATCCGCCACGTTGTGGGAGGCGCTGAAGGCAGTGATAAGGAGGGAAATTATTGCCTACAAGGTGCGCAAAGATAGGAAGGAGAGGGCGGCGAGGCAAGAGCTGGTCGACTCCATACTGGAGATGGATCTGCGGTATTCCTCGGCCCTGACCGTAGAGCTACTGGTGGAGAGGAAAAAGCTACAGATAGACTTTGACCTGCTTTCCATGGGAAAAGCAGTGCACCAGCTCCACCAGACATGGGGGATCGTATACTAACACGGAGACAAGCTGACAAAGCAGGCAGGCACGAGGAAAATAGCTCAAGTTAGGGACAGCAGCAGGAGGCTAGTCATTATGCCGGAAAGGGTCAACGAGGCCTTTGCGACCTTCTACCAGGGCTGTACACGAGGGGGGCTCGGCTATGAAGCAGTTCCTCGATGGATTGGACATGCTGGTTGTGGGGAAAGAGAAGCGATGGGGCCTGGAAGCACCATTAGAACTGGAGAGGCCATGGAGAGTAACAACTCCATGCAAGTGGAAAAGCACCGGGGCCGGATGGATTTCCGGTGGACTTCTACAAAACATCTGCGCCAGCATTCAGCCCGCACCTGCGGGAGATGTTTGCAGAATCGCTAGTGAGGCACACCCTGCCACGAACACTGGCACAAGCCTCAATATCATGGATACCCAAAAAGGACAAAGACCCGACTGAGTGTGGGTCCTACAGGCCCATCGCATTGCTCGGCGCAGACAGAGAGATCCTGGCAAAAGACCTGGCAAAGTGGCTGGAGAGCTGCATACCAGAGGTAATCGCGAAGGACCAGACGGGCTTTGTCAAGGGTAGGCAGCTATCACCAAACATCATGAACGTGATAATGACCCCATCTGGGGAGAGGACACCCAGAAGTGATCATCTCCTAGACGCAGAAAAGACCTTTGACAGAGACTAGTCAAAGTACCTCATAGAGGTACTGGAAAGGTTTGGGTCACGGTTCACCTCCTGGTTAAAACTACTGTACAGCATTCCCCTGCGGGTGTACAGACAAACACCACTGGCTCTGAATACTTCCAGCTGTACAGAGGCACAAGATAGAGATGCCCGCTATCGCTGCTGCTGTTTGCTGTGACAACCGAACCACTGGCGATCGCCCTCAGCACGGTGAAGTGCTGGACACTTAGCCAGAGGGGGACAGAGAGCATAGAGTTTCACCCTACGCGGATGATCTGCTCCTCTATATCTTGAACCCCCGGGCCAGCATGGAAGGGTTAATGTAACTCCTAACGGAGTTTGGAACCTTTTCAGGTTACAAACTTAACCGGAGCAAAAGTGAGATCTTCCTTGTGAACCCACGGGGGGAGGGACAGAGCTGGACGGACTACCATTCAAACAAGCCCAAACCAAATTCTGCTATCTGGGAATCCAAACAGCCCACGACTGGACACAGATGCACAAATGGAACCTGACGAGTGTGGTGGAGGAAGTTAAAAGGGACCTGCAGAGGTGGGGCCCACTCCCACTCTCGCTGACAGGGAGAGTGCAGACGATCAAAATTAACGTACTGCCCAGGTTCCTCTTCCTGGTCAGATCCCTCCCAATCTACATGCCCAAGGCCTTCTTCAACACAATACACAAGCTAAAAATGGCAGTTGTGTGAAGAGAGGGGGGGAACCCAAGGATCCGAAAGAAGGCCCAACAAAGCAAAAGAAACATGGGAGGCCTGGCCCTTCCAAACCTACAGTTCTGCCACTGGGCAGCCAGACCAAAAAGAGTGAGGAGATGGGTGTAGGAACCAGGAGCAGGACGGGTGAAGATGGAGGAGAGTTCCTGCATAGGGACATCCCTCTGAACCTTCTTCACAAACACACTCCCATCCCCCCCGACCAAGCAAACAAGAAGTCCAGTGGTAGTAGCCACACTCCAGATGTGATACCAGGTAAGACAACACTTTAGCCGAATCAAAATGTCCACCATGGCCCCCATCTTCAACAACCACGTGTTTACTCCCGCAATAATGGATGCCACCTTGGAAAGTTGGAGCCAGGACGAGGGGACACTGGCAGTTAGGGACAAGTAAACGGACGACAGAGTAGTGACCCTGGGGGAACTCAAGGAGAGGTTTCAGTTGCCAAAAGGAAATGGGTTAAGACACAAGCAGGTCAAAAACGTCCTCCTTAAGGAAACAACGATATACTCCCAGATACCAGGACATTCGCCAGTTGAGGAACTGCTGGACGTGGACGACCAAGAGAAGGGAAACTGTGGGGACTTCACGAGCGACTGTTAGAGGAGGTACGCTCCCCCCTGGACTAGACAAGGGAAAAATGGGAGGAGGAACTAGGTATAGAAAGAGAGGGAGGACTCTGGATCGAAGCATTACACAGAGCGAACTCCACCTCCACATGCGCTAGGTTGACCCTAACACAGCTAAAGGTGGTGCACAGAGCAGACCTAACCAGAACCCGAATGAGTAGGTCTTCCCGGAGATGAAGGATAATGTGAATGGTGTAGGAAGGCCTGGTCAACCAACCCACATATTCTAGGCCTGTCCCAGACTTGCTGGGGACTGAACGGCCTTTTTCGAGGCCATGTCCAGCATTGTGGGAGTGAGGGTTGTGCCATGCCGAATAGTGGTGGTCTTCAAGGACTCTGATCAGCCTTTTCCTCCCTGATTGCTCGCTGGAGAATTCTGCTCGACTGGAGATCGGCAGCACCACACAAGGCTGCAGACTGGCTGTCCAATGAAGTAAAATTTCTCAAATTGGAGAAAATAAAATTTGCCACCCGAGGGTCGAAAATGGCTTCCACAGGAGGTGGAAGACGTTCACCAACTTGTTCCAGGATCTGTTCGTAGCCAGAAACCAATAGAGTAAGGGGGGGTAAGGAGTCGCAAGCGAGTCATGGGATAAAGATGGAAAGGAAAGGGGGGGGGGGCAAGGAGGGCACATTAGGAAAGCGAAAGGGACAAGGGACTAAAACTGTAGATCGATAGACATCTGTAAATATGCGCCCGGGCCAAACTGGGAACTGCAACAAAGCTACGCTGTTCAAAGGAGGGACACGACCACAGCAGGAGTGAAAAAAATTGTGTGTAAATATCTGTACTGACATCTGCCTGTCTTTTTACCTCCTTTTATTTCTTGCACTCTTTTTTGTTATGTTGTTTTGTGTGGTTTTTTCCCTGGTTGTCACAGTTATATAAGGTGTGACATATAACAAGAGTTGTGAAATACAAAATGTGAAAACCCACTAAAAACACTGAAAAAAAAGAATTTGATAGGTTTCTATGAGATCCCCCCTCATTCTTCTGAGCTCCAGCAAATACAATCCTAACCGATTCAATCTATCCTCATACGGCAGTCCCGCCATCTCAGGAATCAACCTGGTTAACCTTCTGTGCACTCCCTCAAGAGCAATAATAATAACAATCTTTATTGTCACAAGTACACTTACATTAACACTGCAATGAAGTTACTGTGAAAAGCCCCTAGTTGCCACACTCCGCCGCGTGTTCGGGTACACTGAGGGAGAATTCAGAATGTCTAAATTACCTAACAGCACATCTTTCGGGACTTGTGGGAGGAAACCGGAGCACCCTGAGGAAATCCACGCAGACACGGGGAGAACGTGCAGACTCTGCCCAGACAGTGACCCAAGCTGGGAATTGAACCTGGGACCCTGGAGCTGTGAAGCAACAGTGCTACCCACTGTGCTACCGTGCTGCCCCAAGAACATCTTTCCTCAGATGAGACCAAAACTGCACACAATATTCCAGGTGTGGCCTCACCAAGGCCCTGTACAATTGCAGCAAAACATCCCTGCTCCTGTACTTGAATCCTCCTCTCGCTATGAACGCCAGCATACTGTTTGCCTTCTTTACCACCTACTGCACCTACATGCTTACCTTCAGTGACTGGTGTGTAAGGACACCCAGGTCTCGTTGCACATTCTCCTCTCCTAATTTATGGCCATTCAGATAATAATCTGCCTTCCCATCAGAGGTGCTGCCTTCAGATCAGACATTAAACCAAAGCCCCATCCTCTCCAGTGGATCTAAAATATTGCACTTTACTATTTCGAAGGAGAATAAGCCTCCTTTGGAAAGCAACACTTAAAAACCCATGTTCTGGTCATTATCAAATTGCTGCTGTGCGGGAAATTGGCTGTTTGTGTTTGGGATATTTAGAATGACCAAGTACCTCTTTGGCTGTAAACGTACTTCAGGACGGCCTCAGGTCACAGAAGGCCCGTGGAAGCCGCCAGTCGTTCTTTTAATGGAATTGAATGTACCTTTTCGTTTCAACTTATATATATATTTAAAATAAACAAGACTTTCAGCCACTTCAGCGCCTGAGAAACGGGAGAAGTGCAGGAACCTTTAACTTCACTGTTAAGGCCACAAAAAGAATCCCAACGGCCTCACTCTTTGCAAGTCTTTCTCTCATTGTTTGTCCGGCGAAGCCAAGTTTTTTTTAAAAAAGGTCCCGGTTGTCACTGAGTGTCAGTATTTTGTGTAATTGTCGGTGATGTGTACACTGCGCCATCTCTGTGCTGATAACCCAGCCAGCTCACGCTGTTTGCCGAGCCGCAGAGGATTTGTTGACAAGCTCTCCTCCAGCAAAATTGTGTTTAGACAACAGTATATTTCATTCAGGTCGGCTGCACTGACTAGACCAAGGTCAGTTTTATATTCTGTTGAAATCATAAAATGACACTTGAGATAAACAGAGTGTTTACTCACTCCGTGTGAGCTGAAGCTGATATGTAAATTTATCCTCATGCTTTCATCAAATTTGCATTCGCCCTCTTAATCAAACACTGCGGGGCTCCAAATCAAACAACTTTTAATGATGGTCACCCAATTATGACCCGCTTGCCATATCAGGAAGTGAAACAGCAATTTCGATTCAAATACAAAGTGCTCGCTGGAGTAGCTATTGTCAGCCAGTTAAGCAATAATTGGATCAAGTTTTTTTTATGTGTGGAAATGAATGTGTTTTGATATTGGAGTGCGTGCTTGCCGATTACAGCCCCCCCCCCTCCCCCCTCCCCTCCATCACCACATTGTCTTCATTTATTTTTATCTGACTAAAACAGACCTTATTCACCTGCCGCTTGTGTGGCTAAGGCTCCTTTTCCCCATTATACAGGCGTCTGTATCTCCAATCCGTGGGGGTATCTGCCCAGTTCATCCTTAAAAGATCTCTCGGCCTTTCTCTCCCCCCGCGCCCTCTATCTTCTCTCTCGTGTTTAAAAAGCCCTTCGCAAAGTTGCTACATTTGCATTTAAATGGCTGATGTTCCCGGCGGCACCATAATCTTTCGAAGTAAGCTCCAGAAAGTGTGCGGGTTTTTTGACATCAATTCTAATGGAACAGCCTTTGCAAACAAGAGGCTGAATGGCAAGCCCAGTTATGTGCTGAACCCGTCTCGTTTTGACTCTGACCTTATATCAAAGCAACACCTTTGCTGACGAGCCCCCCCCCCCCCCCCTCCCAATTTTCAGCACTGCTGCTTTTCTGTTCTTTGCATTTCAAAAACACAATGCAAGTAGCAAATTAGCAGAAAGTTTGGACTGTGAAGGAATTCTGAGTCTTATTAACAATACCCATTCTCCAAGCCTGGCTTATATGAATAAGCAGGGCACTCCAAGGGGTCCGGGAGGCAGAGGAGAGAGCAAATATATATCTAAAAATATATTTATTCTACCCCTTTTTGTTTGCCCGTGGTGTCTGGGGTAACTGGCGTCTTTTTCTTGTGTCGTCCCTTCTCATGAACAAAAACCATTGAAAAGTTAACAAGTTCAGGGCAAATCGAGTGACAAGGCAGACAAAACAATGGGAGGGAGGGAAAAAAAAGAAGAGTCTTTCTTCCGAGGCATCTCTGATTCTTCTCCTCGTTGAGGGAACGGGGAAATAAGACTGTTGACTGGAGCCCTCGCTAGGAAACTTAAGTCTCGGCATTCGGAATGTTCGGCCCATTAAATGAATTGTCCGGGGTTCCAGCCGCATAACTCATTGCACAGATACAGGGAGTACATCTGCACCCCCCCGCCCGTCCCCCGGCTTCACTGCTTGTCTTACATTTGAAAAAAAACTGGAGCTGAATTTCTAGTCTTATTGTGGCTGTCAAATGGCTATCTAATTATGGCAGCAGCACCACGGAATTGATATCTGCCTGTGTCCTGCGGCCTGTGAGTGTTTTCTGCCATTCACCGAGGCAAAGGATGCCACACACATTCTGTTTGTTCAACATGAGCAAACAGATTGTAAACTTGCTGATAATTTTTGTACTGACAATGTCATTTACAGCTGTCAGCCTTTTGTCTGCCCCTGTTTGCTTTATTCAAATATGAACCAAGTGGACCTCCCTTTCCATCACTTTCTTCTGCATTAAATTCACATCAATTCACTCCCATTCGGTCTTATCTGCAATTCATTGGAGGCCAATCATCTGGTTCAATGCTTTGGTGTTGCCATGGAGGTGGAGAGTCCAGTCAGGGACTAGTGAGAGCCCTCTGTCAGCTTAAGGTCTTGAGCTGTTTATGTTCTCCTGACACAGCCCCCACTCTTTTCTCTGATACCATTCTGGAGCTCGCAAACACTTTGATTGCTGAACGCTCCATCAGAAATGTGACTTCTCTTGTGTAAGTTAGATACAAAATGGCTACCTGGCTTGCAATTCTCGACGACTTGACGTTTTCCCTTAATCTAAATCACCAGAGAAACTCTTGACAGTTTTGCACGGTTTGCCCCAACACTTAGTTCTTGTCTCTATGATAAATTGCTTGATTTTTGTTCCCCCCACCCCAACTGCGTCCCGGTGAGTTCAGAAACATTCCGGAAGCATCTCCCATTATTCAGATGGGGAGGGACGACAGCAATTCAAATGAAAATATCCCGTCTGTGAAAGTGCAGGTGTTAATGGTTGGAGTGCAGCACCATTACGCATACGAGCGTAGGAATTAAGAACAGGAGTAGGCCATTCAGCCCCTCGTGCCTGTTCTGCCATTTAATAAGAAAACGGCCGATCGAACAGTAACCTCAGATCTGCATCACACTACACCCCAATAACCTATCACCCCTTTGTTTACCAAGAATCTATCCGCCGCTGCCTAAAAAATGTTCAAAACCTCTGCTCCACCACCTTTTCAGGGAGAGCCAAGACCATCAGAATTTTTTTTTAGTCTTACCTCCATTTTAAATTTTCAACCCCTTATTGGCACCAGGCCCTGATTTTAACCTGCAGGTTAAAATGGCATGGCTTAGTTGGTAGCCCTCAATTCCCATCCGAAGATTGTGTGTTCAAGACCCCCAAGAGACTTGAACACAAAAATCTAGCCTGACAGTCTAGGATAATGCTAAGGAAGTGCTGCACTGTTGGCTTTTGGGCACTCTTTAAATTTTTTCGTCCCACCTGTGGCAATACCTGCCACTGGCAGGACTGGAAAATCCCATGCTAAATGTTTATTAACTACTCATAGCTATATACATACACACAGTATAAGCTATCTCCATGCGTGCATCAACACACACCTCAGTGGGCAGCACAGTAGCACAATGGCTAGCACTGTGGCTTCACAGCGCCAGGGTCCCAGGTTCGATTCCCGGCTTGGATCACTGTGCGGAGTCTGCACATTTTCCCCGTGTCTGCGTGGGTTTCCTCCATGTGCTCCAGTTTCCTCCCACAAGTCCTGAAAGACGTGCTGTTAGGTATTTTGGACATTCTGAGTTCCCCCTTTGTGTACCCGAACAGGCGCCGGAATGTGGCGATGAGGGGATTTTCACAGTAACTTCATTGCAGTGTTAATGTAAGCCTACTTGTGACAATAAAGGTGATTATTATTATCTCTGCCCAGTACAAAATGTGTACAGTAGCCACTAGACTCAGGTTATGTGTTCCTTTACATCATAATGCGGGTGGTACTGGCCCCAGTCTCATGCGACTTGCCACTGATCAGCCCAATCCTGAATATTGCCCAGGCCTTGCTTCATACAGACACAGACTGCTTCAGTATCTGCGGAGTCATGAATGGTGCTGAACATTGTGCAATATTCGGTGAACATCCCCATTTCTGACCTTATGGTAATTTTTGAAGCAGCTGAAGATGGTTAGGCCGAGGCATTACCCTGAGGAATTCCTGCAGTGATGTCCCGGGACTGAGATGATTGACCTCCCACAACCACAACCATCTTCCTTCATGTCAGGTATGACTCCAACCAGTGAGGGAGCTCCCCGCTTGATGCCCATTGACTCCAATTTTGCTCAGACTTCTTGATGCCATACTTGGTGAAATGCTGTCTTGATGTCGAGGGCAGTCACTCTCACCTGCTTTAGACTGCAGTCTTGCCAAAGTTTCAAATTATGTTTCTCATTCTGTTTATGTGACAGTTCATAAATTTGTACATGTACCTAACCATTCCAAAAATTGAGAATCAGTAAATAAGATCAAAGAATATAATTTAATCATGCCCACATCATTGTATTGATTATTGATTGATTAAATTGTATTTAAAATCATACAGTAACTGTTACAGGAACACATAATATTACATATTGTGAGCTACATTACCCACTATAATGTGCACTTTTACAGTACATACACTGTAAAGTGTAGAATATTGAATGTACAATCAGTATCAGAATATTCTACTTTTTAATGCAAAACAAATCTGCAATTATAAATGCAACATTTCTATTCATACTAATGCACAATATTCATTTTCAAAAATTAATTGTTGGAGTTGGCTCGCAGTTCCAATTTGTCACCTTCACATAGAATCTGAGTTCAGTAGAATTTGAGTTCAATAGTCACGGGCTGGAAAAACCACAAACAAAGATGATCAAGCACAGCCGAGCCATCCTTTCTCTGGTAGATGCAGTAACCTTTGCTGATGTCATGTGATCAGATCATTTGAAAAGCATCAGGATAGATAAGTCCCCTGGGCCTGACGGGATATACCCAAGGTTACTACAGGAAGCGAGGGAGGAGATTGCTGCGCCGTTGGCGATGATCTTTGCATCCTCACTCTCCACTGGAGTAGTACCGGATGATTGGAGGGAGGTGAATGTTGTTCCCCTGTTCAAGAAAGGGAATAGGGAAATCCCTGGGATTACAGACCCATCAGTCATACAGCTGTGCTGAGCAACATATTGGAAAGGATTCTGAGAGATAGGGGGCGAGATTCTCCACTCCCGCGCCGGTTGGGAGAATCGCCTGGGCTGCCAAAATTTCCCAGGACGTTGGTCCGACGGCCTCCCGCGATTCTCCCAAGTGGCGGGAACGGCCCGGTCGAGTTCTGCGGGCCGCAGGCCGGAGAATCGCCGGAGACACCCAAAATGGCGATTCTCCGGCACCCACGCTATCCTCAGGTCCGGATGGGCCGAGTGGCCAGGCCAAAACGGCGGGTTACCCCTGGCGCCGTCCACACCTGGTCGCTGTCGTCGTGAACGGTGCGTGAACGCTGGGGGGGGCGGCCTGCTGGGGGGGGATCCTGCACCGGGGGGTACCTTAAATGTGGGGTGGCCCGCAATCGGTGCCCACCGATCGTCGGGCCGTCCTCTCTGAAGGAGGACCTCCTTCCGCGGCCCCGCAAGATCCGTCCGCCTTCTTCTTGCGGGGCGGACTTAGAGAGGACGGCAACCACGCATGCGCGGATGACGCCAGTTATGCGGCGGCGGCCGTGTCATCTATGCGCCGTCGCCTTTACACGGGCGACAAGGCCTGGCGCGTGTAGATGACGCGGCCCCGATCCTAGTCCATTGTCAGGGCCTGAATCGGTCGGGATCGGGGCCGTTTCGCGCCGTCGTGAACCTCAACGGCGTTCACGATGGCGCAGCCAATTCGGCGTGGGAGTGGAGAATCCCTCCCAGGATTTATGATTATTTAGATAAACATAGTTTGATTAAAGCTAGTCAGCATGGCATTGTGAGGGGCAGGCCATGCCTCACAAATCTCATTGAATTCTTTGAGGATGTAACGAGACACATTGATGAAGGTCGGACAGTGGATGTGGTGTATATTAATTTCAGTAAGGCATTTGATAAGGTTCCCCATAGTTGGCTCATTCAGAAAGGTAGGGGACATGGGATACAGGGAAATTTGGCTGTCTGGATACAGAATTGGCTGGCCGAAAGAAGACAGCAAGTGGTAGTGGATGGAAAGTATTCCGCCTGGAGGGCAGTGACCAGTGGTGTCCCACAAGGATCTGTTCTGGGACCTTTGCTCTTTGTGGTTTTTATAAATGACTTGGATGAGGAATTGGAAGGGTGGGTTAGTAAGTTTGCCAATGCCACAAAGGTTAGGGGAGTTGTAGATAGTGTTGAGGGTTGTTGCAGGGTACAGCAGGACATTGACAGGATGCAGAGCTGGGCTGAGAAGTGGCAGATGGATTTCAACCTTGAACAATGTGAAGTGATTAATTTTGGAAGGTCGAATTTGAATGCTGAATACAGGGTTAAAGGCAGGATTCTTGGAAGTGTGGAGGAACAGAGGGATCTTGGGGTCCACGTACATAGATCCCTCAAAGTTGCCACCAAGGTTGATAGGATTGTTAAGAAGGCGTATGGTGTGTTGGCTTTCATTAACAGGGGGATTGAGTTTAAGAGCCGCAAGTTTTTGCTGCAGCTTTATAAAACCCTAGTTAGACCACACTTGGAATATTGTGTCCAGTTCTGATCGCCTCATTATAGGAAGGATGTGGATGCTTTGGAGAGGGTACAGTGGAGATTTACCAGGATGTTGCCTGGACTGGAGTGTGTGTCTTATGAAGAAAGGTTGAGGGAGCTAGGGCTTTTCTCACTGGAGTGAAGAAGGCAGAGAGGTGACTTGCTACAGGTGTACAAGATGCTGAAAGGCATGGATAGAGTGGATAGCCAGAGACTTTTCCCCAGGGTGGAAATGGCTGTCATGAGGGGACATAATTTTAAGGTGATTGGAGGGAGGTTTAGGTGAGATTTCAGAGGTAGGTTCTTTACACAGCGAGTGGTGGATGCATGGAATGCATTGCCAGTTGGGGTGGTGGAGTCAGTGTCATTGGGGACATTTAAGCGACTCTTGGACAGGCACATGGACAGCAGTAAATTGAAAGGGTGTAGGTTAGGTTGATCTTAGATTAGGATAAATGATCGGCACAACATTGTGGGCCGAAGGGCCTGTACTGTTCTATGTTCTATTAGATGTCAGGTGGTCACAATGTCATGTGATCAAACCTCCAGGAAGGCATGCAGTCAGAGTTGGCAAGCCTCAGGATGAACAAACCGATGGCAGTTGTGAGTGTTCCTTTTTGGTGTTTCAGCTCCCTTTCTGCCCAAGAGAGTGTGATTTTCAAGCCTTGCTCTGCTGCCCCGTGGACATCACATTACAAGCTGGCATGAGACTCTGGTCTGATTTATTGTGAAGAATCTCAATGAGATTCCAGGGGATTATCCAGGTCATTTACAACTGGGAATCTACTTCTAAACAGTACGGGAGATATTTCAAATTCCAGAGGTCGTAATGTATCCACTTTGTGAATTACTTCTTGAGCTCTCGCCACTTGTAAGGCAAGAATTTAAACAGCCGCAACAACTGTGAAATGGAACACTGAAAATCCCCTAAACATTTCTGAAACTAATCACAAAATTAATCAACATCTGTCAACGAGAATAGTGCAAAAAAAATGTAGATTCATGGGGTCCAATCGTGGTAATGTCAACTCTGTATATTTAGACTGGCCCTAAGTACTGATTGATGCACAATCAATAACCTCAGAAACGAGATTGGAGACAATTGATGGCTTTAATACGCTAGATGTTTCCCCCAGCAGCCCAGGTACAGAAGAAAGCTGCTGGGGCAGCACGGGCTCTTATACCCTGCCTTGCAAGGCGGAGCTAACATGCAAGCTTATCCAATGGGAACAAGTACATTCTCCACCAATGGTATTCCGGCATTGCTAGGTACCGTAATCCTCCTAACACAGACTACCACATTCACCCCCTGTTAAAAAAGAGGCCGGCGGGGGGGGGGGGGGCGGGGGGGCTTCGTATTACAACATGGTAGAAGTGGTAGAAGTTATAGTTATGAAGGTACCGTAATGCCTCCGTACACCGTTTTGCCTCATTACAACATTTAACTATTTACAACAGTATTGTACATTTCAAAAGGAAGCAATTAGTCGATCGGGGGCCCTGGTCGTCCTCTGCGATTGTCGTGGCTTTGGTGGTGATGTTGGTGGAGGTTCGGGTGTCTGTGACTCCGGGAGCGTGGTTTCGGCTTCTGCGGCGGCTTCATCACCCCTAAACATGGCTGGCGGAATGGCCGACTGGCCTGGGAAGGTGGCAGCTGTGGGGTGCGCTGGTGGGCAGGGCCTAGACGGAGCCAGTGGAAGAACCGATCCACCTGGGAAGAGGGCGGCTGTGGGGTGCGCCGGTGTGAGGGAGGGTGGGGCCGGTGGCGGGGGTGTGTGTGGGGATCCAGCGGGCACCAGGTCCCGTAGGGAGACCGTATCCTGTCGGCCGTCAGGGTACGCCACGTAGGCGTACTGAGGGTTAGCGTGGAGGAGATGGACCCTCTCGACCAATGGGTCCGATTTGTGCTCCCGCACGTGTTTTCAGAGCAGGACGGGTCCGGGAGCTGCTAGCCAGGTCGGGAGTGAGGTCCCAGAGGAGGATTTCCTGGGGAAGACAAGGAGACGTTCGTGAGGTGTTTGGTTGGTCGTGGTACAAAGCAGTGACCGGATAAAGTGGAGGGCATCCGGGAGGACTTCCTGCCAGCGGGAGACTGGGAGATTCCTGGACCGCAGGGCCAGTAGGACGGTCTTTCAGATCGTTCCGTTCTCCCTCTCTACCTGTCCGTTACCCCGGGAGTTGTAACTGGTCGTCCTGCTCGATGCAATGCCCTTGCTGAGCAGGAATTGACGCAGTTTGTCGGTCATAAAGGAGGACCCCCCATCACTGTGTATGTAGGCGGGGAAACCGAACAGCGTAAAGATACCATGGAGGGCTTTTATGACGGTGGTTGCAGTCATGTCAGGGCAGGGGGTGGCGAAAGGGAACCAGGTGTATTCGTCAATCATGTTCAGGAAGTACGTGTTGCGCTCGGTGGAGGGGTGGGGGCCTTTGAAATCCATACTGAGGCGTTCAAAGAGACGGGAAGCCTTTATCAGGTGCGCTTTCTCTGGCCTGTAGAAGTGCGGTTTGCACTCCGCGCAGATTTGGCAGTCCCTAGTGGCTGTCCTGACCTCCTCGATGGAGTAGCGCAGGTTGCGGGTCTTGATAAGTGGAAAAATCGAGTGACCCCCCCCCCCGGTGGCAGAGGTCCTCGTGGAGGGCTCGGAGGCGGTCCACTTGTGCGTTGGCACATGTGCCGCGGGATACGGCATCAGGAGGCTCGTTTAGCTTCCCGGGACGATACAAGATCTCATAGTTGTAGGTGGAGAGTTCGATCCTCCGTAAGATCTTGTCGTTTTTTATCTTGTCCCGCTGTGCATTATCGAACATGAAAGCAACCGACCGTTGGTCAGTGAGGAGAGTGAATCTCCTGCCGGCCAGGTAATGCCTCCAATGTCGCACAGCTTCTACTATGGCCTGGGCCTCCTTTTCGACTGAGGAATGGCGGATTTCGGAGGCATGGAGGGTGCGTGAGAAGAAGGCCACGGGTCTGATCGCTTGGTTGAGGGTGGCCGCCAGAGCTACGTCGGACGCGTCGCTCTCGACCTAGAAGGGGAGGGACTCGTCGATGGCACGCATTGTGGCCTTTGCAATGTCTGCTTTGATGCGACTGAAGGCCTGGTGGGCCTCTATCGACAGGGCAAAAACTGTGGATTGGATGAGTGGACGGGCCTTGTCCGCATAGTTGGGGACCCACTGGGCATAGTAAGAAAAAAAACCTAGGCAGCGCTTCAGGGCCTTGGAGCAATGCTGGAGGAGGAACTCCATAAGGGGGCGCATGCGTTCAGGGTCGGGGCCTATCACGCCATTACGCACTACGTAGCCGAGGATGGCTAGGCGATCGGTGCTAAACACGCATTTATCCTTGTTATACTTTAGGTTAAAGATTTTTGCGGTTTGGAGGAATTTTCAGAGGTTGGTGTTGTGGTCCTGCTGGTCGTGGCCGCAGATGGTGACGTTATCGAGGTACGGGAATGTGGCCCGTAAACCGTACCGGTCAACCATTCGGTCCATCTCTCGCTGGAAGACCGAGACCCCGTTAGTGACAACCAAAGGGAACACGTAAGAAGTGGTAGAACCGCCCATCTGCTTTGAAGGCAGTGAATTTGCGGTCACCAATGCGGATGGGGAGCTGGTGGTAGGCGGACTTAAGATCCACCGTGGAGAAGACCTTGTATTGAGCGATCCTGTTTACCAGGTTGGATATGCGGGGGAGAGGATACGCGTCGAGCTGCGTAAACCTGTTGATGGTCTGACTGTAGTCGATGACCATCCTATGCTCCCCGGTCTTTACCACCACTACTTGAGCTCTCCAGGGGCTGTTGCTAGCCACAATGACACCTTCCTTCAGTAACCGTTGGACCTCTGACCTAATAAAAATCCGGTCCTGGGCACTATACCGTCTGCTCCTGGTGGCGACGGGTTTGTAATCCGGGGTGAGGTTCGCAAACAGGGAGGGCTGATCGACCTTGAGGGTCGCGAGGCTGCAGACAGTGAGGGGGGTATAGGGCCGCCGAATTTGAACGTTAGAGTTTGGAGGTTACACTGAAAATCCAATCCTAGGAGTGTGGCCGCGCAGAGGTAGGGAAGGACGTAGAGTCGGTAGTTTTTGAACTCCCTTCCTTGGACTGTGAGGTTAGCTATACAAAACACCTTGATCTCTACTGAGTGAGATCCGGAGGCCAGGGAGATTTTTTGATTAATGGGGTGGACGGGGAGAGAACAGCGTCTTACTATGTATGAAGCTCTCCGTGCTCCAAGAGTCGATTAGGCAGGATGTTTCATGCCCGTTGATAAGCACCGTCGTCGTAGCAGTCGATAGTGTTCGGGGCCGAGACTCGTCCAGGGTCACCGAGGCTACTCGTGGCAGCGGTTGAATGTTCTCTTCGGGCGGTGTGTGGTCAGCCGAGCTGGGGTCCTGGGAGTCCATCCCAGATGGCGGTGCCCATTGGTCGCACATGGCTGGGGGTGCACAAAATGGTGGCGCGCATCCATCACACGTGGCATCCGCGGGACAAGATGGCGACACCCGGAGGCCGCACGTGGCCCTGGAGGAGGAAGATGGCATCACCCGCTGGCCGCACGGGGTCCGTGGTGAGGATTGTGGTGGTGGTCCGCATTCGCCACCGGAGACCGCAGCGACCGCCCAGGCCTGGCATACCGCCACGAAGTGGCCCTTTTTACCGCATCCCTTGCAGGTGGATGCGTGGGCCGGACACCGCTGCCGGGGGTGCTTGGCCTGCCAGCAAAAATAGCAGCGGGGCCCCCAGGGGTTGCCAGGCCGTCTTGCAGCACAAGCTTGTGGGGGGAAGGGAGATGTCTCGGGGTCGGCTGCGGGGGGGGGGGGGGGGGTTCCACGCTGCCCAGGGAGCTGCGGCGCGGTCGGGTACGTAAGCACGGGCGTTTCGGGAGGCCACATCCAGGGAGTCGGCAAGGGCCCGTGCCTCCTTGAGGCCTAGGGTGTCTTTCTCCAGCAATTGCTGGCAGATTTGGGAGGGCAGCATACCTGCAACAAAAGCGTCCCGGATCAAACGTTCTGTGTGGTCGCTCGCCGAAACTTGCGGGCAGCTGCAGTTTCTCCCCAACACCAGGAGCGCACGGCGGAATCCTTCCAGCGATTCCCCAAGGATTTGTCGCCTCGTCGCTAGCAGATGTCGGGCGTAGACCTGGTTTATCGGGCGAATATAATGCTCTTTCAGCAGCTCCATTGCTGCACCGAAGTCGTCCGCGTCCTCGATGAGGGTGTAAATTTCTCGGCTCACCCTCAAGTGCAGGACTTGCAGTTTCTGTTCTCCCGTGGGCCGTTCCGAGATATCCGTTAAAACACGCCAGCCAGTGCTTGAAGGTTGACGCTGAGTTTGCCACGTGGGGGCTGAGTTGCAGACACTCCGGCTTGATTCGGAGCTCCATCCTTTTAAATCTAGCGTATTAAATTGATGTACAATCAATAACCTCAGAAACGAGATTGGAGACAATTGAAGGCTTTAATACGCTAGATGTTTCCCCCAGCAGCCCAGGTACAGGAGGAAGCTGCTGGGGCAGCACGGGCTCTTATACCCTGCCTTGAAAGGCGGAGCTAACATGCTAGCTTATCCAATGGAAACAAGTACATTCTCCACCAATGGTATTCTGGCATTGCTAGGTACTGTAACCCTCCTAACACAGGCTACCACACTGATCATGCAGGATTTTTGCATTTAGCAATAGACAGTGCACCTGATGGTGCAGGCTGGTGACTGTTGCACTGTGGAATCAGGTTTGTAAGTAGTCACTGATGTAAACATCAACACCCAGACTCAGCACCAAAGAAAGTCAGTCTTCCCCATTGCCGCTCATCCCCACCACCCCATCCATAAATCGACCTGTGCTTCACATTGCTCAGTCTATTGAATTTGCAATCCTGTCCTGGTTTTCAAACTTGCCCATGCTTTGCTGAGTCCATCTCTGTTACGTCTTGTAGCCATATATCCTCTCCTGAGTCGCCTAATTTTCTGTCAAGCGAGACATCAGTCTTGGGAGGACCTTCACCTCTACCAGAAAGTTGAATCATCCCTCTCAGAGTCGAGTACTAATCTTGACTAACACTTCAGGACAGGTACCGGGCAAGACATTGAATAGCGTGGATACTCATGTGGTCACGAAAGACCCCTTGGCACTATTGGAAGCAGAACAAGAGAGTTCTTCTAATGTTCTAGCCAATATTTACCCCTCAACCAACATCATTAAAATAGATTACCTGGCTGTTAATTTAATTGCACATTGTGGCGCCATGCAGCGCAGATTAGTTACTCCATCTCATACTTTAGAACAGCCACTGTACTTCTAAGTGCAATGTTGCCTTTGGGGAGTCCCGCTGTTCTGACAGGTGCTATATAAATGCAAAAATAACATTTCTTTATTTTCTCTGCATAGCCCCATGCCTTTGTGCCACCTTCAGTGGACAGGCCTTTCGCCAATTTGGCTCCATTTTCTCAAATCTCATCCTTAAATCCTCTCCTTTTCTTTTCCCCTCACATCCCTCTTAAAAAACTCTTCACAACTCACCTTTTCCACCAAGCCTTGACCAGCTCTCCAAACTCTTTTACCTTGAATCTCCACTCCTTTAAGCCTTTTGATTCCCAATTTTTCTTTAATTGTCAGTCAGGTTTGCATGTATTTGAGTGACATTTTCTGAAATGTCGCAACTGGGCTTCCTGAATTGGTTGCATCGATACAGGGTGATTGTTGATTTGTTAAAAGTTTGGGTATTGAAATAATAATAATAATCTTTAATAGTGTCATAAGTAGGCTTACATTAACACTGCAATGAAGTTACTGTGAAAATCCTCTCGTCGCCGCACTGTTTGGGTACACGGAGGGAGAATTCAGAATGTCCAAATCACCAAACAAGCATGTCATTCGGGACTTGTGGGAGGAAACTGGAGCACCCGGAGGAAACCTGCGCAGACACGGGGAGAATGTGCATATTCCGCAGCCAGTGACCCAAGCCGGGAATAGAACCTGTGTCACAGGCACTGTGAAGCAACAGTGCTAATCACTCTGCTACCGTGACGCCCCAAATCTGTATGCAATGAAGTAAAATAGCTAGTGAACAGGCATACAGGTTTGATCAACTTTATTAGAAAATGATTAAAACACCTTTACGATCCTGCCCAATGTTTAGAATATAGAGAGTAGAACGCACGATAATTCCACTGCAGCATGGTAAATGCTCCTCGAAGAGTGATGTCACCCATTTCTGGACACAACGACGATAAATCAGAATATTTTCTTGAATGGTGAGACATGAACATGCACACACACACTATGCAACACACAAAATCACATGCACACATAATGAAATGCACAAAATATACACACACACAATGCAACACACAATACATACATGCACAATGCAACACACGCACAATACGTATACGTACAATGCAATGCGCAAAACATAAACAAGCACAAAACATGCACACAGAATGCAATGCATAAAGCAAGCATGCACACACAATACAATGCACAAAACATACACATAGACACAATGCAACACAAGAAACAGACACACACACATACAATGCAATGCAGGAAACATACACACACACGATGCAATGCACAATACATACACATAAATGCAATGCATAAAATATACACACAATGCAATGCACAAAACGCACACACACAATGCAATGCACAAAACATACACACACAATGCAATGCACAAAACATACACATCCAATGCAACACACAAAACATACACATATTCACAATGCAATACACAAAATATATACACACACAATGCAACACACAAAACACACAATGCAGAGCATAAAATATAGACAAACAAAATGTGATGCACAAAACATACACACACTCAATGTGACACAGAAAACACATGCGCACAATGCAACACACAAAACATACACACACACAATACTACGCGCAAAACATACACACACAATGCAATGCACAAAACATACACATATTTACAATGAAATGCACGAAACATACACCGACACACAATGCAATACATAATACACACACACACAATGCAACACACTAAACATACATACACACACAATGCAATTCTCAAAAACATAAACACGCACAAAATATACACACACAATGCAATGTACAAAGCAAACATGCACACACAATACAATGCACAAAACATACACAATTCAACACACAGAACACACACACAATGCAGTTCAGGAAACATATACACAAACTATGCAATGCATAATACGTAAACACACAATGCAATGCACAAAATATACGCACACACACAATGCAATGCACAAAACACACACACAATGCAATGCACAAAATATACACACACAACGCAATGCACAAAACACATACACAATGCAATGCACAAAATATACACACACACAACGCAGTGCACAAAACACACACACAATGCAATGCACAAAGCACACACACAATGCAATGCACAAAATATACAATTTTTTCCTTTAAAAAACAGTCAGACAGTTACATGGGCAGGGTGGGTATTGAGGGAGATGGGTCAAATGCGGGCAAGTGGGACTAGCTTAGTGATAGAAACTGGGCGGCATGGACAAGCTGAGCCAAAGGGCCTGTTTCCATCCTGTAAACATCTATGACTTGATGACTCTATAAACACGCACAATACAATGCACAAAACATACACACACAAAACATACACCTCCCCCCCCCCCCCGGCGATAGCCCTGCGGGACTCAAAAAGCTGGAAAGGAATCCGGAGAGGAGACAGAGAGCAGAGTCTCACTCTATGCAGATGACCTGCTCCTCTATGTCTCGAAGCCACAGGAAGGACTGAAGGCAATGCTGCAAATACTGAAAGAGTTTGTAACCTTCTCGAGCTACAAACTTAACCTGGGCAAAAGCGAGACATTCCCAGTGAACCCAAAAGGGGGAGGGACAGAGCTGAAGGGGCTCCCGTTAAAAAAGGGGCAGAACAGATTCCATTACCTGGGGATCCAAATAGCCAGAGACTGGACACAGATCCACAAGTGGAACCTGACCAGCCTGGTGGAGAAAGTAAGAAAAGACCTTCAACGGTGGGGCTCTCTCCCACTCTCCCTGGCGGGAAGAGTGCAGACGATCAAGATGAATGTACTGCCAAGGTTTCTCTTCCTGTTTAGATCTATCCCGATCTTCATCCCCAAGGCCATTTTCCAAAGCATATTTCCAAAGCATAGACAGGCTAATCATGGAATTTTGTGGGGGGGCAAGAACCCGAGAATTCCCAAACCGACACTGCAAAGAGGGAAAGTCAGAGGGTGCCTGGCTCTACCATACCTACAATAATATCACTGGGCAGCAACGGCAGAAAAAGTGAGGGATAGGTACAAGAACCCGACACAGATTGGGTACAAATGGAAGAGGCATCCTGTAAAGGGACGACCCTCCGGGCCCTGGCCACAGCAGCACTCCCATCCTCCTCAACAAGGTACACAACGAGCCCAGTGGCAGCGGCCACGCTGAGAACGTGGACACAGTTGAGACAACACTTCGGGATATCCAAAATGTCCCCTCTGGCCCCCATCAGTGGCAATCGCAGATTCCCCCCCCCCCAGCCATGCTAGATACCACCTTCAAAAGATGGAGGCGGGACGGGGGCACACTGACGGTCGGCGACTTCTACGTAAGGCGCAGACTGGCGACACTGGACGAACTGACGAGGAAATGGAAACTATCAACAGGACAGGAATTGAGACACCTCCAAATAAAGCACTTCCTCCGCAAAGAGACAGTGGGGTACCCTGGGGCCCCAGAAACCACACTACTAGAGGACCTTGATAGGCACAAGCAATGAAAAGGGGGGGCTATGTGGGAAAATATACGGGCAGCTACTGGTCAGAGCCTGAACACCACTGGACGGGATCAGACAAAAATGGGAGGACGAACTGGGGACAGAGGTAGGGTGGGGACTCTGGAGCGAAGCCCTGAGCAGGGTGAGCTCCACCTCCTCCCGCCCAAGGCTAAGCCTAATGCAGCTCAAAGTGGTGCACATCTGACCAGAACCCGAATGAGCAGGTTCTTCCCGGAGGTGGAGGATAAATGTGAACGGTGCCAGAGGGGCCCGGCCAACCACACCCACATGTTTTGGGCTTGCCCCAAGCTTGCTGGGTTCTGGACAGCCTTCTCCGAGGCAATGTCCAAGGTTGTGAGGGTGAGGGTGAAGCCATGCCCATTACGTGGCAATCTTCAGGGTATCGAAGCAGCCAGAGCTACACAAGGGGAAAGGGGGCCAACGCCCTTGCTTTCGCTTCCCTAATCGCATGCCGGACAATCCTGCTCAGCTGGCGATTGGCAGCACCACCCACAGCTGCAGACTGGCTCACTGATCTCTCGGAATTTCTCCACCTGGAGAAGATCCTGTATGCCATCCGAGCGTCAGAGGAAGGCTTCCTGGATACTTGGGGGCAGTTCGCCGGCCTGTTCCAAAACCTGTTTGAGGCCAGCAACGAGGAGTAAGCCAGGGAAAAAAAAAAGATGAAGAACCAAAGGACTGCGCAACCCGGGGCGGGGGGGGGGGGGGGGGGGGTGGGTAGGAAAATGGGGAAACCACAAGAGAAGAGGACGGGTGCTGAAAACAATGGGGGAGGGGGCGGAGGAGTAAGGGGGGATATCATAGACGATCCAGAGGACAACGAAATGGAGGTACAGTGAGTCAAATGAAGGACAAAACAAACCTCTCTGTAAAATAAAGCAAATTAGCGCGGGCAAGAAAAATGTAATGTACATGAGCAACAACTGTTTATAAATATGAGAAAAGCCAATAAAAGATTTTTAAAAAAGCTGATAAGAGTTAAAAAAAAACATACACACACACACAATGCAACACACAAAACATACATATATTCACAATGCAATGCACGAAACATACATCTGCACACAATGCAATGCACATTACACATACACACAATGCAACACACAATACATACACACACATTGGAATGCACAATGCATACACACACAATGTAATGCGCAAAACATAATAATAATCTTTGTTAGTGTCACAAGTAGGCTTACATTAACACTGCAATGAAGTTACTGTGAAAACCCCCGAGTCGCCACACTCTGGCGCCTGTTCGGGTACACTGAGGGAGAATTCAGAATGTCCAATTCACCTAACAGCATGTCTTTCGGGGCTTGTCGGAGGAAACCGGAGCACCCGGAGGAAACCCACGCATACATGAGGAAAACGTGCAGACTCCACACATACAGTGACCCAAGCTAGGAATCGAACCTGGGTCCCTGATGCTGTGAAGCAACAGTGCTAACCACTATGCTACCATGCCACCCACACATGCACTACGCAACACAGAAAACATGCACACGCACACGTGCACTATACAATACAGAAAACGTGCACTCACATGCACTATGCAACGAAAACATGCACACACGCAAGTGCACTATACAACACAGAAAAATGCACACTCACACGCATTATGCAACAAAGATAACATATTCACACACAGTTCAATGCACAAAACATACACACACAATGTAACGCACAATACATACAAACACACAATGCAATGCACGAAACATAAGCACACACAATGCAACATACAAAACATACACACGCACACAATGCAATACACAAAACATACACACACAATGCAACATACACACACATACAACACACAATGCAACGCACAAAACATACACAACACACCACAAAGCAACACACAAAACATACACTTGTGCTTCTATGAGCATTCTACACATGTGAGTGTGGACAACGATTATTAACAACCAGCAGAAGCTTCAGGTTCACGTTTAACAGCCAGGACATGTTGGCCATGGAAGGCGTGTTCAGAATGTGGTACAACGGGCTGCTAATCTGCTCGGGAATCCTTCCGCCACTTCCCACTATTCTCCAAAGGGAAAAAAAGTGTGTGAAGATACATTTTTTAAAATACATCTCTCCCGAATGTACTGTTAATGACTTCAGTCTTAGCCACTGTTATGGGCCAGGGTTTAGAAAACTCCAAAGAATATCATGGAGTTCACCTGACCCATGACTTTTAATAGATTGTGATTATGGGGAGCACAAGAGCCTACTTTACATGTGTGATGCAACAGAGATCTAAAGTACTTTTAAAACAAAACCATGTTTATTTATGAATCCAGGTAACACTCTAAACACACAGTAAACATCTTAACAACTATCAACACCACTAATTCCCACAGATACAATATTCTATAAGTAACCCTTCTTAACTTTCCGAACAGCATCCATAAGTCCAAAAGACCATTTTTACAGAAAGACAGCAGGTTTAAATTCTCTACAGAAACAGGTATTACTTTGACATCACCCAAATGAACATTCTTTAGCTTGTAGAGATATCCATACACATCTGCATGCTTTCACTGCAGCTCTCCACTCTGAAAACGAAACTAAAACACACAGATGCACAACAGCTTTTTGCTCAAAGCGAAAGTAAAAAGAGTCACAGCTCAGCTCCACCCACACACTGACACCGCTGCAGCTATTTGATAAACACCCATTTCTCAAAGGTACATCCACTACAGCTATTTGATAAACATCCATTTCTCAAGGGTACTCTCACATGACACCGCAGGTAAATGTTGGACCTGTTACATCATATGTATTGAGCGCATCATCACCAAAACTGATTGGGTTTGCCTCAGGGGTCACAAGTAAAAGAGCACTTAAAAGCTATCAGGAATTTAAATCTTCACATACTTTCTGGCGTTTAATCAATCCACTTACATCTGGACCATCCAACAATGAATGCACGTGCTTTTAGGCTGCAAAATTGCATCTCGTATTGCAAATGATTTGTGTGTAAGCTTTGGCTTTTGCAGTCAAGTGGCTGATTCTAGCGCTGCAAGATGCAATCCCACAGTTGTAAGAAGCATTGGCTGGAATTTTCTGGCCGTTCCCTCCAGCAGGATCTTCCAGGGTTTCCCAGTGGTGGAGGGTGCGAGCAACAGGAAGACAGCGTCAGGACAGGAAAATCCCGCCGTGGACAGTCTCTGTCGCTGCAAAACACGCCGCGGAGGAGTGGGCGGGAGGTTGGGGGGGGGGCAGAAAATCCCGCCCATCATGTTTCCATAATCAAATACTCTTGCTCACCTCACAAAGAACTCTGAAATACATGCTCTAAAAATTGCAGGATTATGATTTACTAATCAATCCAATGAAGTATAAATGGAGCAAGAACTCTTTTCCACAGTCCTTTTTACACTCCTATGAAACAAAATCATGAAATTCTAACTCTTAAGGCCAGATCACCACCATTTCAAATTCTACAGTTATCTAAAACTCTCTGGTAATTCATGTCGAACACCTTTTGACGTTACATCTCCAGATCTCTAATCTGCTTCTTCTCTCACCAGTGAATAAGGAACAGAATATCAAAGTAGTAATGAAGTGAAAGAATTATCTTTGCATGTAAACATATCAACTTAATTGCAAAGGGAGCAAGAGAGCATTGTATGGTGCACGCAAGCAGTGATCTTATATCTCTAATGCCTGAGGGTGGATTTTGACTTGCATAGAAATACCTCAACTGGAAATAAAAAGGGGAGAGATGTAAAGTGGACAATTGCCTCATTATTATCTACTTTTTTACACAATCTGCACCCTAGATGTGCAATTCAAGGACCAAGGTGTGGGTAGATTGCAGTTTAGTTAAGCATTACTATTAGGAATCCAAAGGATTGAATTACTATTTCAAAATGCCAATAGTTTTGTGACATTTTGTTACTCTCCATTTTACAGTGGAAGAGAAAAGAACATAAATACTTGCATTTATATAGCGCTTCTCACTTGGAAAGTTGAGGGGTGATTTGAGATTTATGACCGGTGAACTACTGGTGACTGTTGAGGGACTGTACCTCCAAATAAGGTGCTTGTATCTGGAAATAAAAGCCGATAATTGGAAAAGGTCATTCTGCACCATTCAGTCAAAGGAAAGCTATACTGACATTGGAGGCAGTCCAGAGAAGGTTCTCTAGGTTGATCCCGGGTATGGAGGGATTTTCTTATGAGGAGAGATTGAGTAGGTTGGACCTGTACTCAGTGGAGTTTAGAAGAATGAGAGGTGACCTTATTGAGACAAATAGAATTCTCAGGATTTGACGGGGTAGATGCTGAGAGGTTGTTTCCCCTTGTGGGACCAGAGGGCATAATCTCAGAGTAAGGGGTCGCTCATTTATGACAGTGATGAGGGGGGATTTCTTCTCTCAGAGTGTAGTGAATCTGTGGAATTCTTTACCTCAGAGAGCTGTAGAGGCTGGGTCGTTAATTACGTTCAAGGCTGAGATGAACAGATTTTTCATCAGTAATGAAATCAAGGATTATGGAGATATGGTGGAAAAGTGGAATTGAGGATTATCGTATCAGATCAGTCATGCTTATTGATTGACAGAGCAGACTTGATGGGCTGAATGGCCTAATTTTGCTACTCCGTTTTATGCTCCAAAAACAATAGGTGGGATTCTCCGTTTATGTTCTCCCGCCAGAGTTAAATTGCAACCGCTTTACGATCTCCCTGGGAGCGCAAACTGTACACAATTCGTGGAATACCATGGATTCTCAGGGAATCCTGCTAACGAGCCTCCATTTTGAGCAAGCAGCCCGAAAGCGACGTCCCGCGGCTAGCCACCCCACCACCCCCGCACCGCAAATCATCCCCGAACCACCTCCCACATCTCACAGTGGCCCCTACCCCTGGATTGCCTGGGTGCCCCTCACACCAAGTACCAGGTGACCGACCCACTCCCCACCCCAAGGGCCCCCTGTAATATGGAAATTTCCTATAGGGACCCCTATGATAAGGAGACCCCCAGGCACCCCAGTAATAGGGATACCCCGCATAGAGACCCATAAGACATAGGAGCAGAATTAGGCCATTCGGCCCATCGAGTTTGCTCCGCCATTCAATCATGGCTGATATTTTTCTCATCCCCATTCTCCTGCCTTCTCCCCATAACCTCTGATCCCCTTCTTAATCAAGAATCGATCTATCTCTGTCTTAAAGACACTCAGTGATTTGGCCTCCACAGCCTTCTGCGGCAAAGAGTTCCACAGATTCACCACCCTCTGTTTTAATAGGGAGACGCTACAGGGACCCCTGTAATAGGGAAACACTCCAGGACTCCTTTAATAGGAGAACTCCCACAGGGACCCTTGTAACAGGGGACCCCCCCCCCTCACCCAGGGAGCCCTGAAATAGGAAGACCCTTCCAGGGACCTCTGTAATAAAGGGACCAGCCACTGGGACCCACTGCCTAAAGGGACCCTATAGGATATCTTAGTCTATCTCCTAATAAGAGTCAAAAGTCCGATTGATTGGTGCAGTCCAAAATACAACATTCACTGCTTATTATTCACTGTCATGCACTTGCATAAGACCTGAATCAAAAACATAGATCAAAATTACACATAAACTGGTCAGAACATAGCGAAAAGCGTTAAACATAAAGCAGAAGGAAAATATAAAGAAATTATTTCAAAAGAAAGTAAATCGATAGATGGTTCAACAATTCACGAGAGCTTAAATTCAAAACAACCCCTTAACCATGAGGTCTAACTTTTAAGGGAATTTGCATCGGCGGTCTAATCCCTCATTCACTCTCATTGGTTTTTAATTCTCAGCTGGGACCTCTTGATTTGTACAAATAGATGTCTGTCATGTAGAGGATGATTTATGAATCAAACATTGGTCATTACTGAAGATTTCTAATGCCCATCAAAGTTAATTCAGTGTCTACGTAGGGCAGCACAGTGGCGCAATGGGTGAGCACTGCTGCATCACGGCACCGTGGTCCCGGGTTCGATCCCGGCTCTGGGTCACTGTCATGTGGAATTTGCACATTCTCCCCATGTCTGCGTGGGTTCCACCTCCACAACCCAAAGATGTGCAAGCTAGGTGGATTTGTGACGCTAAATTGCCCCTTAATTGGAAAAAATTAATTGGGTACTCAAAATTTTTTTTAAAAGGAAAAAAATTCAATGGCTATGTACGCCACCTTACGAGAATAAGGGGCGGAATTCTCCGACACCCCCCCCCCCCCCGCCAGGCCGGAGAATCGCCAGGGGGTGGCGTGAATCCCGCCCCGCCGCCGGCTGCTGGATTCTCCGATGCCAGTTTATCAGCGGGGGCAGAAATCATGCCGCGCCGCCAGGGGCTGTTGGCAGCGCCCCCCCTGGCGATTCTCCACCCAGCGATGGGCCGCCTGGTTTCGGCCAGTCTCACTGGTGTATATTACACCAGGTCTGTACCGGCGGGACCTGGCTCTGCGGGCAGCCTGCGGAGTCCTCGGGGGGGGCACGGTGGGTTCTGGCCCCGGGAGGGGCTCCCCACGGTGGCCTGGCAGGCCTGTGCCGTGGGGGCACTCTTTCCCTCCGCGCCGGCCAGTGTAACGGCCCGCCATGGCCGGCATGGAGAAGAACCCCTGTGCATGCGCTGGGATGACGCCAGTACAAGCGTGTGCTCCCGCGCATGCAGCAACTCACGCCGGCCGGCGGATCCGTTTATTAATCAAGAACCTAGCTATCTCTGTCTTACGCCCTCGGCGCCGGTACGGCCCGCCCTGCCGGATAGCGGAGAATCCCGCCCAAGGTGCTTATGTCACGGCTAGTCATTAACCTTGCTGTTGCTAATTACTTGATACATTTTTATTACGAAATGCACTGGAAGGCAATGGTCTATTCATTGTATGAAACATTTTCTGAAACGTTTTATGAAACAATGTCTGAATTTCTGCAGACACCGCCAAAGTTCAATAGTTTACTCATTATCTGACTATCCTTTTGCAGACAGGGTGTTTTGAATAATTTTGTTCTCTAGCTATGCACTCAATTAATTCGTAAAGGCACAAATAAATCAATGAATCAATAATCTATCAGACCCTCCCTGCAGAAAAGAGACCTCAGTGTGGAAGCTAGAGAACATTCCAGACAGGAGCAGTGAGAACAATTAGAGCCAGAACACTTAACTTGCAGCTCCACTTGTCCATTCCTGGAAAGAGAGCAGCTGTGACCTGAGTCTGGTTCCCACAGATCCATTAGCTGCAAGCCATTCATAGCTTTCTAGTAGTGGTCTGTGATTGACAGCTTCTACAAACCATCTGCAGCTCTGATTCATTCATCTTCCTTCATGTTCAGTGGCCTAAGTGGTGAAACCCCAATGTTTATAAATATTGACCATATCAAAGAGAAGTAAGTGCATTCCAAGCACTAGGTGCATTCCGCTCACTCAAGTGTGGACTGGAGAATGACGAGAGGCCAGAGCATAGGGCGCCGGGCCCGCTAAATAGATGCAAATGGGTAATTAAGACTCATTTTCATTTATTTACATGCTCCTGCGGGCATGCAGTGTGGACCTCATTCCCAGCACCATCATGGGGGGGGGGGGTCGAAGTATTGCGATCGGATCGCCGCCCAGCGCCAATCCCGATTTTCCCCCAACACCTGATTCTCTGTCTCATCGGAGAACGCATTCCGGCAGTCCCATTCAGGGAATCCCACCCAACGTATACTAATATTGCACGTTTAACATATTAAAAGTCCCAAAGCTTTTCAGAGGAGCATTGAAAAGCAAAACATGATTCCAAGTCACATAAGGCAATCTTAGAGCAGATGATCAAAAGTTTGATCCATGAGGTAAATTTTAAGATATGTCTTAAAGGAGGAAAGAGAGGTTTAGGGAGGGCATTAATATTGGTATGTTGGGTAAGATGTACATTTAATATGTTTCCTTCTATTAATTGGCAGTGCTCGTGCTATTTGTTATTTGATTGTGAAGTATATTGCCACAGATCAGCTGCCATTGCAAAGAAATTATAGGTTATTGCTCCCACTCATGAGATTTCTTAAAATGAATACAAAAAGGTTGTTCATAATTCTGCAATTATTGCAGCAAAGACAAAATCTCTTCTGCTTGTGCAGCTCTGTGTGGAATAACATGTTGGGTTGTAGCTGGCAAGCAATGCTGCGTTTATGAGAGGACATTCATTTGGAGAATGTAAAAGCAGAAGCCTCTATGCCTTGGGAAGCTGTAAAGTAAACACTCATTATTTTTAGGTACATGTAGGTACATGATCCTCATATAAAGCAGGTCTCTCTGCTGCTGTTTCTGTGTGAGAGGGGACTGGGGACTTACCTTGAGCTTGTTTCATACTACCTTAAACCTTAGATTTCATTGCCACTTATTCCAGAATTTGCACGGTTAGGTGTAATAATTACAGATTTCAAATTATAACTTGCTCTGGTCATTCTCTTCTCTTTCAAAATGAGTCATTTGTGGTCTTGATGATATAAATGATAATTATGTCTTTCTCAAGAGTCTAAAATACATTTAAGAGCAACTTCTGTGCAAGTTTAATGGCGCATTCTTACTACTTGCAGAGGTTTCTGAGACTCTTATCTGCTTCCCAAGACGTAGAGCCAACAGACCTTATGCTGCCTTCTGTGCCTCATGCTAAATGGACCTGCGTGTGTGTGTGCCAACATGCATGCCTTGTAGCATCTAGATGCCAGGCAAAATTTTTAATATTAAGTAAAGAGCCTACAGCAACAACCAGCTGCCAATGATAAAAGTAAGGCTAAATACAAAATTGAAGAAATATCTAGGTGATCCATTCACATTGGTGTTTTTTCAACCCTTGCTTTGCACCAGTGTAAACATGTGTGTTGTAATCACCAGAGAGTCTAAAGATGTGGAGGTGAGATGGACGGCCATGCTAAATTGCCCCTTCGTGTCCAAAGGTTAGGTGGGTTTATGGGGATAGGGCGGGGGAGTGGACCAAGGTTGAGTTCTTTTTTGGAGGGTTTGATGCTGACTAGATAGGCCAATGGCCTCCTTCTGTAACTTCACCACTAAATTATATTGCCAGTTTTGAATTTGTCGAACACTATAAGCACTGTGCCCGGCCAGTATGCTTCATGCCCCCAACTTTGTTCCTCACCTGATCCAGCAGAGGGTGGCAGAGCGGCAACGCTGATTGGCTGTTGCGGGGAGTGATTTGCCTCAGGTGCAGTCACTGCGACTAGAAGGAGCTCTCAGTGAGGATGGACTGTGGGGACAAGTTGAAAGCTGCTCTTGGGGAGTGTGAAAATCAGGTAAGCTATTTTCTTTCTTCTGTAATTGTCAAGTGGATAAATAGAAGGGATGGCAGAGGGAGCAGTGCAATGTTTCTCCTGCAGGATGTTCGAGGTGAGGGACACCGTGAGTGGCCCTGCTGAGTTCACCTGCGGGAAGTATACCCATCTCCAGCTTCTCAAAGACCGTGTTAGGGAACTAGAGCTGGAGCTGGATGAACTGAGGATCATTCGGGAGGCAGAGTCAGTTTTAGATAGGAGCTACAGGGATGTGGTTACTCCTAAGAATGAAGGTAGCTGGATGACATTAAAAAGGAGGGGGAAGAAGCAGTCAATGGTGGAATCCCCTGCGGTTGTTCCCCTCAATAACAGGTATACCATTTTGGATACTGTTGGTGGGGGGGGGACCTACCAGAGGTAAGCCACGGTGACCAGGTCTCTGGCACTGAGTCTGTCCATTTGGCTCAGAAGGGAAGGGGGAGAGCAGGAGAGCATTAGTTATTGGAGACTCTATGTTAGAGGTACAGATAGGAGGTTCTGTGGCAATGATAGAGGCTCACGGTTGGTGTGTTGCCTCCTGGGTGCCAAGGTCCGTGACGTCTTTGATCGTGTTTTCAGGTTCCTTAAGGGGGAGGGGGAGCAGCCACAAGTTGTGGTCTACATCGGTACCAATGACCTAGGTAGGAAAAGGGACGGGGATGTAAAACAGAAATTCAGGGAGCTAGAGTGGAAGCTGAGAGCCAGGACAGACCGTGTTGTCATCTCTGGTTTGCTGCCAGTGCCACGTGCTAGCGAGGTGAGGAACAGGGAAAGAGTGCAGTTTAACACGTGGCTACAGGGATGGTGTAGGAGGGAGGGTTTCAGTTACTTGGATAATTGGAGCACATTTTGGGGAAGGTGGGACCTGTACAAACAGGATGGGTTGCACCTGAACCAGAAGGGCACCAATATCCAGGGAGGGAAATTTCCTACAGCTCTTCGGGAGGGTTTAAAATAATTTGGCAGGGGGCTGGGAAACTGATTTGTAGTCCAGGAGACAGCGTTGCCGGAGTTCACGAAGTTGAGGGTAGTGCAGTACTGAGGAAGATACCAAGGTCACAAGAGTGGACCTGCAGGCATGAAGGTGGTTTGAAGTGTGTCTACTTCAATGCAAGGAGCATCAGGAATAAGGTTGGTGAGCTTGAAGCATGGATTGGTACCTGGGACTACGATGTTGTGGCCGTTACGGAGACGTGGATAGAACAGGGGCAGGAATGGTTGTTGGAGGTTCCGGGGTTTAGATGTTTCAGTAAGATTAGGGAAGGTGGTAAAAGAGGTGGAGGAGTGGAATTGTTCATCATGGATAGTATAATGGCTGCAGAAAGGCAGTTTGAGGAGGATCTGTCTACCGAGGTAATGTGGGCTGAAGTTAGAAATAGGAAAGGAGCGGACACTTTGTTAGGAGTTTTCTATAGGCCCCCAAACAGTAACAGAGATGTGGAAGAAAAGATTGGAATGCAGATTTTGGATAGGTGCGGTAGTCACAGGGTAGTTGTCATGGGTGACTTTAACTTTCCAAATATTGATTGGAACCACTATAATTCAAAAAGTTTGTATGGGGCTGTTTTTATCCAGTGTGTGCAGGAGGGTTTCCTCACACAATATGTGGATAGACCGACAAGAGGCGGGGCCACGTTGGATTTGGTACTACGTAATGAACCGGGCCAAGTGTTAGATTTGGTTGTGGGAGAGCACTTTGGAGATAGTGACCACAATTCGGTGACTTTCACTATAGCAATGGAGAGGGATAGGAACGCACGGCAGAGCAAGGTTTATAACTGGGGGAAGGGTGATTACGATGCGATTAGGCAAGAATTGGGGAGCTTAAGATGGAAACAGGAACTGTCAGGGATAGGCACAATTGAGATGTGGAGCTTGTTCAAGGAGCAAATACTGCGTGCCTTGATATGTATGTCCCTGTCAGGCAGGGAAGAAATGGTCGAGTGAGGGAACCATGGTTTACAAAAGAGGTTGAATGTCTTGTCAAGAGGAAGAAGGGGGCTTATGTAAGGATGAGAAAACAAGGTTCAGTTAGGGCACTTGAGGAATACAAGTCAGCTAGGAAGGAGCTCAAGAAAGGGCTTAGGAGAGCCAGGAGCGGGCATGAGAAGTCCTTGGCGGGTAGGATCAAGGAAAACCCCAAGGCATTTTACACTTATGTGAGGAATAAAAGAATGACAAAGATGAAGTTAGGGCCAGTCAAGGACAGTAGTGGGAATGCATGCATGGAGTCTGAACATATAAATTAATACTTTTCTTCAGTGTTCACAAAGGAGAGGGGCCATATTGTTGAGGAAGATCATGCAATACAGGCTGGTAGGCTGGAGGAGGTAGATATTCGGAAGGAAGATGTGTTAGAAATTTTGGGAAGCCTGAGGATAGATAAGTCCCCAGGGCCTGATGGGATATGTCCTAGGATTCTTTGGGAGGCGAGGTATGAGATTGCAGAGTCTTTGGCTTTGATCTTTATGTCCTCACTGTCTACAGGAATAGTGTCAGAAGACTGAAGAGAGGCGAATGGTGTCCCCTTGTTCAAGAAAAGGAAGAGGTATAACCCTGGTAATTATAGGCCGATTAGTCTCACTTCAGTCATCGGTAAATTATTGGAAAGAGTCCTGAGGGATAGGATTTATGATCATTTGGAAAGATACAGCTTAATCCAGGATAGGCAGCACGGATTTGTGAGGGGTAAGTCTTGCCTCACAAGTTTGATTGTATTCTTTGAGGAGGTAACTAAGTACGGAGATGAAGGTAGAGCAGTTAATGTCGTACACATGGATTTTAGTCAGGCGTTTGATAAGGTGCCCCATGGTTGGCTCGTGCAGAAAGTAAGGAGGCATGGTATAGAAGGAAATTTGGCCGATTGGATCAGTAACGCTATCACGTAGAAGACAGAGGGTGGTGTTAAATGATAAATTTTCATCCTGGAGCCCAGTCACCAGCGGTGTACCACAGGGATCAGTGCTGGGTCCTCTGCTATTTGTGATTTTTATCAATGACTTGGATGATGCAGTTGAAGGTTGGGTTAGTAAATTTGCTGATGACACCAAGATTGGTGGAGTAGTGGATAATGTGAAGGGCTGTTGTAGGCTGCAAAGAGACATTGATAGGATGCACAGCTGGGCTGAAAAGTGGCAGATGGAGTTTAACCCTGATAAGTGCGAGGCGATTCATTTTGGTAGGACAAATTTGAATGCGGATTACATGGTTAATGGCAGAGTTCTGAAGAATGTGGAGGAGCAGAGAGATTTCGGAGTTCATGTCCATAGATATCTGAAAGTTGCCACCTAAGTGGATAGAGCCGTGAAGAAAGCCTAGTGTGTTGGCTTTTGTTAACAGGGGATTGAGTTTAAGAGCCGTGAGGTTATGCTGCAACTGTACAAGACCTTGTGTGCAGTTCTGGTCACCTCATTATCGGAAGGATGTGGAAGCATTGTCAAGGGTGCAAAGGAGATTTACCAGGATGCTGCATGGATTGGTGGGTGGGTCTTATGAGGAAAGGTTGAGGGAGCTAGGGCTTTTCTCATTGGAGCGAAGGAGGATGAGAGGTGACTTAATTGTGGTGTATAAGATGATGAGAGGGATAGATAGAGTGGACGTTCAGCGACTTTTTCCTTGGGTGGATGTAGCTGTTACAAGGGGGATAACTATAAGATTCAGGGTGGAAGATATAGGAGGGATGTCAGAGGTAGGTTCTTTACTCAGAGAGTGGTTGGGGCGTGGAACGCATTCCCAGCTATGGTAGTGGAGTCGGACACTTTAGGAACTTTCAAGCGGTTATTGGATAGGCATATGGAATGCACTAGAATGATTGGTTGTAGGTTGATTTGATCTTAGTTTCAGACTAGTTTGGCACAAGATCATTGGCCTAAGGGCCTGTACTGTGCTGTACAGTTCTATGTTCTATGTTCTATCGATGAGGTACAGGTCCATAGGTAGCAGTTACTCTTCTGTGTGTAACTCAAATGACCATCCTTCACATTGGAACTGAGACAGTGAGTGTCGTCACTCAACAGATTGTGGAAAGCATTGGAACTGAGGCCCAAACCCTATTCTCACTCAGATATTCACACACTTGTCCTGACTAGCACACCACTGGAAAGGAATCAAGAGTAGGCACAATGGCTCGCCTTCCCCTCCCTCGCTCTGGGCGCTGAGACCAACTGCAGTGGCTTCAGCACCACCTGTACGATTTATCATAAGTGTCAAAGTCAAATAACCGTGGTGGGATATTTGCAATGTGCCAAACTCTAAACCAATGTTTGGTAAAGCCCATTTCTCTGTTGGAAAAGTTGCATAACTAGAAAATCAACAAACGTTTGCAAATCCAAATATTGTTTGAATGATGTGATCGTCAAACGAAAGCCAGCAGTTAATATAAATGAAGCCGTGGACAGTAGATGGTTCAGCCCTGAAGTTAAAATATAAGCAAGTACCGTCTACTAACATTGCTTTAATAAATAATACATACTTTATTGTCATTAATTTATATCCACAACATCTTAGTTCAATACTGCATTCATAAAGAAGCATTCCTTGCATACTGAATCTAATATTCAGAATGAATTAAAGAATGGCAAATGTCAATAAGCTTGGATCCACTCCCACCCTTAAGTAAACAAATCAACAGAAAAACCCCAACTTAAAATGTCACGTTAACAATTAAAGCCAGATTCACACATCAGGAAATCTTCCAACAGTACAATGACACCAGAAGCTACTGTGTTGCATGGGTTGATAGATTTGTCCATTGGGGAGGAAGGCACATGGTCCTGGCAGTTGAAAAATTTGAAATTGGTTGCTGAAATTGTCAGGAAATGTTTTGGTGACTGTGTTACTAAATGGGCGAGCAATGTTGCAATGGTATATACTTCAAGGGTCCAAGGAGTGGTCAAATTCAAATCCAGTTCCGATCCAGGACTAAAGAAAGAAAGAACGTACACTTACTGCCTATTGCACCTATCTCTCAAGAAAGAAGTAACTGTTGAAATATGGGCCATTTGGCAGTCACTGCATGGGGACAAATGATCAGGTAATCTATGGTTAGTTGATTTTGGCTGAGGAACGAATCTTGGCCTGGACGCCAGGAAAACTTGCTGCTCTCCTTTGAATCGTACCTTGGAACCTTTTGCCAGCACCCCAAGGGGGAAACAGTGCCCCGGTTTTATGTTTCATTCAAAAGATGTACAACACTGCAGTGAAGTGTCAGCCTAGATTATGGGCGAACTCTCAATTGTCTTCAATCCATGGGATCCTTTCTCAAAGGACAAGGCCATTCTTAATACTACAAGAATGTAGTAACACCAAATTCTATGCCATGCCTGCTGCTGTCATAACCTTTGTTGAAGAGAGCAATGAGCATAAGGTGTGTTGATTGCCCCCGGTTTCACTTATGGGACTCTACTGTGCCAACAAGGATAAAGTTAAATACTTGCCAAGTAGTACTCACATTTGCCCAACAAAATCATTCAGCTATTCAGTCTCTCGAACCATTCAGTTAGATCATGACTCATCTGCATCTTAACCCCTTTATCCACCTTGGTTCTGCATATTACTTGATACTTTTATCAAAATGAAATCAATTTTAGTCTGAACAATTCGAATTGGGCAAACATTTATGTCTTTTTGAGGACAGAGTTGCGGATTTTCCATTTTTGTGTAAAGGTGCTTCCTCATCAGGGATGAACTTGTAATTTAAGATGATGCCTTCATGCTCTGGATGCTCCCAGCAGCTTATTGCGCTACAATTACATCATTCTTTCTCCTTCTTACGATGTGGAAATAAAAATCTTTCTTCAGAATTTAACCCTTTAAGACAGCCTGGTGAATATGTCCCATGTCCTCTCCATGACCCATATAACCTCTTGAGGTTTGCTACCAAAAGCAGAGAACAAGATAGAGGCAGTAATCAAATTGGACCTCAAACCTTCAGGAAACATTACGTCAATTTGTACATTACAATTACTGTAGTCATATCATGGTTGTGTTATAATTCACTGACTGACCACTAGGAGTCTCATTAGTATATAAGTGAATGTTAGAGTCAGGTGACCTCAGACTGACCAGGGAGCTGAGAGAGAGTTTGCTTGTGCATGTTCATACTGTTGTTCATCTGATGTTTTGTATGTATTTGACCCACAGTTAATGTTAATAAATCATTTATAGCATTAGCTACAAGTGTTCTTGTAATATAAATCAGGCCTACCGATTAGAACATTACATGGTACCAGTTCTGGATGGTATTAAGCACAAGCCTGCCACGCGGTCAACAGAGATTTGAAGATTTTGCAGACTGCAAGAATGAACAACATGGAGTCGTTGAAGGCACCAATGAGTCTTCAATTTCATGGTAATGCGGACAGCAACTGCCATGTGTGTAAGCAGCAATTTAATCTGTTTCTTACAGATTATTATTATACAGAATATATTACATATATTCTTAAATGTAGGGGATCAATCAGATTTGTGTCAGGTAGTGATGCTCCTAACAGCGGCAGGGCCCAAAGCAATTGCTGTGTTTATACGTTTAAATTTGCAAACAATGGAGATAGTAAAACTTTTGCGAAGTAATTTGAAGATTTGATGAACATTGCTCCCCCAGAAAGAGTGCAATCTATGAACGCTGTGTGTTTAGATCATGTTTACAGAAGACAGAAGAGTCCATAGATCATTTCATTACTGAGTTAAAGATAAAATCTAAAACCTGTAATTTTTCTGCGGTGGAATATTCCATGATTCGGGATGAAATTTGGTGTGAATGAAAAAAGCTGAGGGAATGGTTGCTGAGGGAATCGGAGCTATCTTTGGAGCCAACAGAAGCATTCTAAAATGTTTCTAGGTAATGATAGAATCTTCTTGGAGGAAAGCACTCCGGTTGCCATCCATTTTCCAAAAAGGCGGGAAACTTTAAAAAAAAGGCGGGAAAGTTCCTTCAGCCCCTCGCATACCAACAAACAGGTTAAAAATCAGGACAAAGTATTTCTGTATAAAAGATGTGGTCAAAGGCACAAATTAAGGCAGTGTCCGGTGTTTGGCAGGTTTTGTTCAAGATGCAAAGAAAAAAAATCACTTTGCTCAGAATTGTTATTCTAAGCTCAAACCCAGATCAGTCAGCACAGTGGAAGACACAGCCTCCAGTGATGAAACATCATTGTTTGTTGGAGTAATAACAGAGAAGTATTTTATTTTTAAATATAAATTTTGAGTACCCAATTCATTTTTTCCAATTAAGGGGCAATTTAATCTGGCCAATCCACCTAACCTGCCCATCTTTTGGGATGTGGGGTCAAAACCCACACAGTCACAGGGAGAATGTGCAAACTTCACAAGGACAGTGACCCAGAGCCGGGATCGAACCTAGGACCTCGGCGCCGTGAGGCAGCAAGCTAACCACTGTGCCACCATGCTGCCCTTGAGAAGAATAATTTTTTGGAGACATCAAAAAATGCTCCAACACTTAAAACAAATACAAACTGATACTCCATTTAAAATAAATGCGGTAGATAAAATGGCTGCTACCACTTGGAGTGAACGGTACAGTGGTCCAAATAAAGTTAGACACTGGTGCCAAAGCCAATTTAATCAAAAAATCAGCCAACGAGAGGAAATCACAAAATATCTCGGAGAGATTATAATGTTCAAGCGTTAAATGTTATGGTGCTTGCGACCTGAGTGTGGTGGTGAAGAACACAGTTTATTCCATTCCATTCTGAACTGTACCCGAGTGCTTGGTGATCAGTCCTGTGAAGAATTAGGTTGAGTGCAGTTTGTATATAGCATCCACAAAGGATTTGATCAACAGTCCAATGATTCTGAGAATATTATCAACAAATTCAGCAATGTGTTCACAGGCTTTGGTACACTACCATTCACCTACAAAATACAACTCAAAGAGGATGCAAAACCTGTGATCCATGACCTAGAAGAATATCTGCACCTCTTCAGGATCACCTCAAAAATGAGCTAGACAGAATGACAAAATTAAAAGTAATAAGAAAGATAGAAGAACCGAGAGATTGGGTAAAATCCATGGTATGTGTAAAGAAAAAGAATGGCAATGTTCGCATATGTATGGATCCCAAAGACTTAAACGAGAATATCAAAAGAGAACACTACCAAATACCAAAGCGTGAGAAAATCACATCTGAGATGGCTGGTGCACAATTTTTTATGAAACTAGACACATCTCAAACGTTTCTGGCAGCTAAAGCTAGAGGAACAAAGTACTGCAGTTTTAATACACCAATTTGACGGTATTGCTTACTCAGAATGCCATTTGGCATACTTTCGGCATCACCGTGCCATGGAGCACATAATCAACGGCATCAAAGGTGTATGTGTGTACATGGATGATATCATCATTTGGGGCTCAACCATAGAAGAGCACAATACGAGGTTGCTTAAAGTTCTAACGAGCGTTAGGAGAAATGGGCTGAAGCTCAACAAGCAAAGTGCCAATTTGCAGGAACTGAGGTCACATTCCTAGGCGACAAGCTCTCATTGCATGGCATTGAACCTGACAAGGACAAAATCCAAGCAATTCTCAACATGCCAAAACCACACGACAAGAAAGCCATCTTATAGGAAAATTAATTTCAAACCTGTCAGCAAAAACAACACATCTACATGATCACCTGCACAAGACAATGGATTTCACTTGGTCTGAGCAACATGAGCAAGAGTGGAAGACTTCACTAACCACCACGCCAGTTCTCACATTTTTTGACCCATCTCAGCAGATTAAAGTGTCAACAGACACATCCAAAGATGGTCTGGGAGCAGTTCTTCTGCAAGTTGAGCATGACAATTGGAAACCAGTCGCATATGCATCATGATCCACGACGACAACAGAGCAGAGGTATGCTCAAATCGAAAAAGAATGCCTGGGTTTAGTTGCAGGCTTGGAGAAATTCCACGACTGTGTCTGTGGGCTTCCAACTTTCACAGTTGAGACAGATCATCATCCTTTGGCGAACATCATCAAGAAGAATCTCAACCAAATATCTCTGCGCATCAGAGGTTGACGATGAAGTTCCAATGCTACGACTTCAATCTCACCTCGACGCCAGGCAAATATTTGTTCTTCGCAGATGCATTATTGAGAGCGCCAATACAACATATTCGCAGTGTAATTGCTGAAGATGTAGATCTGCACCTCAATCTTATTTCCACACTACAACAAGTATCCAAAGTATCCAAAGCTATGTGAGATCCAAGAAGAAATCGTCGTGCATGGGTTGGTTTTAAGAAGAAATTGTCGCGCACTCTTGTAAACCAGAGAAGATTTTTGCAATAACGTGATGGATGACGAATCTATGTCAGAATCAACGTCAGCTGAAGTGTCAGATAGTTCAGCAGTTCCTGAGAATGAGAATGTCATGGAGAACACAGCCGGTCAAACTTTGAGAAGATCAACCAGAGTCAGAAGAAAACCTGATCTACTCAATTTGTACATTTGGACTATATATATATATATATATACATATAAATATTTGTTAAACCAGTTACAAAAGTTTTAAAGAAAAAAATTAATGTTGTTCGATTTACAGGCTAATGATATCACATGCAAATATACTGCTGATCATGTATTAATTCATTCCTTCAAAGGAAAGGAGATGTAGTGATGTCATGGTTATGTTGTAATTCACCGACAGACCACTAGGAGTCTCATCAGTATAGAAGTGAATGTTCGAGTCAGGCAACCTCAGACTGACTAGGGAGCTGAGAGAGAGGTTGCTTGTGCATGTTCATACTGTTCTCCATCTGCTGTTTTGTATATATTTGATACACAGTTAATGTTAATAAATCATTTATAGCTTTAGCTACAAGCCTTCTTGTAATATAAACGAGACCATCCGACAAGAATGTTACAATTACAATATACAATCATTCATTAGTAACGACCAAGACTTACTTTTTCTTTGGTCTAGACCTTCTGCTCTCCAGATGGTCGTACCCAGAAGTACCCCAGGAGATGCACTGGAATTTCCACGTCCTTCGGGAGAGCCCACTCAAGGACTGCCCGGGAATTGTTCAGGAAGCTTTAGCTTCTGTGGGCAATTACCCCACTGGAATCCTCCGAAACTCCAATTGGATTTCGAGACTTCAGACTGTGCCAACTTACTTAGGAGAATAGTTATCGGGAAAGTTCAGAAGGATTAAAACCAGTTGTAACTCCTGGGTAACTCTCCTACTGAGCCCCCATAATCGCTTCCACCCACCCCGCCGACCTGCTGACCCCTAAACAATCCCCACAACCCAACCTACCACGACACCCACTTACCGTACACACCTACCTTCTCTGTCAGCTTTGACAAAGCCTCAAAACATCAGCTCCCTTCTCTCTCCACAGGTGCTGTCAGACCTGCTGAGATTGTCCAGCATTTTCTGTTTTTGTTTCAGATTTGCAGCATCCACTGTAATGTGATTTTATCTTCCCTGCTTTGCTTGGCAAAGCGGCTGAGGCCTTAAAAACATACTGGAATATAGCAGTTAGTGTTGTAAAAGCAGGGAGTGACTTTGCTGTCCCTGATGATCCTATGCTGTGAGAGAAGGATGTCGGTCCTGATGTGTTGGGTGTTCTGGATCACATACAGGTCACCAACACTTGAAGTAGTGCAACACTATTTTATTAAAAGGTTCACTATTTAAACATACTTGAACTGTGGGTAAATACGATACCAGCTTTAACTAAAGACCTTTGCCTTGTCCTAACCAGTTGATGCACTCAGCACATGGTGAATGGCTGTGTTGCAGGCTGTGAGCTCTGTGCTCCTAGCTAACAGCTACTCGAATGAGCGGGAACTCTGATGCCCCCTGTCTTTATAGTGCGTGTGCTCTCACTGGTGATTGGCTGCGATGTTGTGTATGTTGATTGGTCCCACTGTGTGTTCATCAGTGTGTGTCTGCACCATGATATACTGGTGTATATTATGACATCCCTCCTTTTATATAAAAAAATGTGCCTGCGTGACAATAAATAGTGTGTGGTGAATGTTCCTGACTACGTGTGTGCGAAATATTTACAGGACTAAGTACATAAAACTAAGCTATTTACATGGGAAGGTGCCTGGTGCAGAAAAAACAGTGTGTCACACAAATAACGAGATATGAACACTATATACAAACCACTTGAATGATTAAACGGGAGAACAGAACAGACCAGAGAGTCCATTAGTGCACAAAGTTCACAAATTAAGTCTCTGAGGTGGGCGACGAATTCTGGTTGACCGCCTCAAGGGTGGGTCAGGAGCCACCGGCTGAGGAGCGGGCTGGACTGCGTCATAGTGAGGAGGATGCAGAGTAACTGGAATCTCCGCATAGTCCAGGTCAGGGACAACAGGAGGGCGTGGCACTGGCAGAGGATCACGTAGCTAGCGCGGAACGAGATGAAGGGCATATCGATTACGGCGCAGAATGGAACCATCTTGTAGACGAACCAGGAACGAGCGGGGAGCCACCTGCCGAAGAACCACAGCAGTTGCAGACCAGCCACCATCCGGAAGATGGATGCGGACGTTGTCATCTGGAGCCAGAGCAGGGAGATCAGCTGCACGGGAGTCATGAGCCGCCTTGTGCTGTGCACGAGACAGTTACATTCATTGAAGGACCAGAACGTGGTCGAGGTCTGGGATGTGAATGGATGGCACTGTCGTCCTCAGGGTGCGACCCATGAGCAGCTGGGCTGGCGACAGGCCAGTGGACAGTGGGGCCGAGCGATAGGCCAGCAGGGTGAGGTAGAAGTCGGATCCCGCATCGGCAGCCTTGCAGAGGAGCAGTTTGACTATGTGGACGCCCTTCTCCGCTTTGCCATTGGATTGGGGGTACATTGGACTGGATGTCACATGCACAAAGTTGTACCTCCTGGCAAAGTTGGACCATTCCTGGCTTGCGAAACAGGGCCATTGTCCGACATCACAGTGATGGGATGCCGTGACGAATAAAGGTGTCCTTACAGGCACGGATGACTGCACGCGATGTGATGTCGTGCAAACGTACCACCTCCAGGTAGTTTGAAAAATAGTCTACAATCAGAACATAGACCCTGCCCAGCGCGTGGAACAGGTCGATGCCGATCTTGAACCAAGGGGACGTGACCAACTCATGGGGCTGTCGGATCTCACGTGATTAGGCCGGCTGGAACCGCTGACAGGTGGGGCAGTTGAGTACTGTGTTGCCGATGTGGTCATTGATGCCGGGCCAGTACACTGCCTCTCAGGCCCGTCAGCGGCACTTCTCCATGCCAAGATGGCCCTCGTGTAGCTGTTCCAAGACAAGCTGGCGCATGCTGTGTGGGATAACAATGCGGTCCAGCTTCAGGAATACACCATCGACTACCGGCAGATCATCCAGCAGAGGGCAGTAGAGCAGATCTGCTGATTGGCTGTTGCGGGGGAAATTTGTATCCCTCCGTGTGCTCACCCTAACTTGAAGGTGTACCTGAGCAAGAGACCCTAGCTGTTCAAGTGAAGACAAGCATCCAGCAGAGAGCAGTAGAGCAGAGATGCTGATTGGCTGTTGCGGGGGAAATTTGCATACCTCCGTGTGCTCACCCTAACTTGAAGGTGCTTTGTGGAGGAGCTGTTGTCAAGTGACACATAAACCCGAAACACTTCTTCATTGCTTCCCTCCCTACCCCCTCCTCTTACCAAAATAAAACCAACTGCTGTAAAGCTCAAGAGGAAGGTTCAAGGGCAGGTAGAAGTAGAAAGAAGTTGAACCGCGATGTCACAGCCTGCAGGTAAGGGATTGGCTGGTGACTGGTAAGTAGTTTTTCTTTTATTTTCCCTCAGGTGTTATCGTGCGGGGCGCAGAAGTTGCTGAGTGAGTGCTTGCTGAGAAGGGGAGTGAATAACAGGTAAGCTCTTTCTTTCTTTTTCTTTTTTTTATCTAGTGGGGATGGCAGGGAAGGAAGTGCAATGTTCCTCCTGCAGAATGTTTGAGGTGAGGGACGCCGTCAGTGTCCCTGCTGATTTCATCTGTGGGAAGTGCACCCATCTCCAGCTCCTCAGAAACCGCGTTAGGGAACTGGAGCAGGAGCTGGATGATCTTTGGATCATTCGGGAGGCAGAGGTGGTCATCGATAGAAGCTTCAGGGATGTAGTTACTCCGAAGAGTAAAGATAGGTGGGTGATGGTGAGAGGGGCTGGGAGGAAGCAGTCAGTACAAGGATCCCCTGTGGTCGTTCCCCTTAGTAACAAGTATACCGCTTTGGATACTTTTGGGGGGGATGACTTACCAGGGGTAAGCTATGGGGTACAAGTCTCTGGCACAGAGTCTGTCCCTGTTGCTCAGAAGGGAAGGGGTGGGAGGGGTAGAGCATTAGTCATTGGAGACTCCATAGTTAGGGGGATAGATAGGAGATTCTGTGGGAACGAGAGAGACTCGCGGTTGGTGTGTTGCCTCCCAGGTGCCAGGGTGCGTGATGTCTCGGATCATGTTTTCGGAATCCTTAAGGGGGAGGGGGAGCAGCCCCAAGTCATGGTCCACATAGGTACCAATGACATAGGTAGGAAAAGGGATAGGGATGTAAGGCAGGAATTCAGGGAGCTAGGGTGGAAACTTAGATCTGGGACAAACAGAGTTATTATCTCTGGGTTCTTACCCGTGCCACGTGATAGCGAGACGAGGAATAGGGACAGAGAGGTGTTGAATACGTGGCTACAGGGATGGTGCAGGAGGGAGGGTTTCAGATTTCTGGATAATTGGGGCTCATTCTGGGGTCAGTGGGACCTCTACAAATGGGATGGTCTACACCTGGACAAGAGGGGTACCAATATCCTGTTGGGGAAATTTGCGAAAGCTCTTCAGAAGGGTTTAAACTAGTTCAGCAGGGGTTTGGGAACCTGAATTGTAGCTCCAGTATACAGGAGGTTGAGAGTAGAGAGGTCATGAGTAAGGTTTTAAAGTTGCAGGAGTGTACCGGCAGGCAGGAAGGTGGTTTAAAGTATGTCTTCTTCAATGCCAGGAGCATTCGGAATAAGGTGGGTGAACTTGCGGCATGGGTTGGTACCTGGGACTTCGATGTTGTGGCCATTACGGAGACATGGATAGAGCAGGGACAGGAATGGTTGTTGCAGGTGCTGGGGTTTCAATATTTCAATAAGCTCAGGGAAGGTGGTAAAAGAGGGGGAGGGGTGGCATTATTAGTCAAGGACAGTATTATGGTGGCAGAAAGGACGTTTGATGAGGACTCGTCTACTGAGGTAGTATGGGCTGAGGTTAGAAACAGGAAAGGAGAGGTCACCCTGTTAAGGGTTTTCTATAGGCCTCCGAAAAGTTCCAGAGATGTAGAGGAAAGGATTGCAAAGATGATTCTGGATTGGAGCGAAAGCAACAGGGTAGTTGTTATGTGGGACTTTAACTTTCCAAATATTGACTGGAAACGCGATAGTTTGAGTATTTTAGATGGGCGTGTTTTTGTCCAATGTGTGCAGGAGGGTTTCCTGACACAGTAGGAAGATAGGCCAACGAGAGGCGAGGCCATATTGGATTTGGTACTGGGTAATGAACCAGGACAGGTGTTAGATTTGGAGGTGGATGAGCACTTTGGTGATAGTGACCACAATTCGATTACGTTTACTTTAGTGATGGAAAGGGATAGGTATATACTGCAGGGCAAGAGTAATCTGGGGGAAAGGCAATTATGATGCGATGAGGCAAGACTTAGGATGCATCGGGTCGAGAGGAAAACTGCAGGGGATGGGCACAATGGAAATGTGGAGCTTGTTCAAGGAACAGCTACTGCGTGTCCTTGATAAGTATGTACCTGTCAGGCAGGGAGGAAGTGGTCGAGCAAGAGAACCGTGGTTTACTAAAGCAGTCGAAACACTTGTCAAGAGGAAGAAGGAGGCTTATGTAAAGATGAGACATGAAGGTTCGGTCAGGGCACTCGAGAGTTACAAGTTAGCTCGGAAGGACCTAAAGAGAGAGCTAAGAAGAGCCAGGAGGGGACATGAGAAGTCTTTGGCAGGTAGGATCAAGGATAACCCTAAAGCTTTCTATAGATATGTCAGGAATAAAAGAACGACTAGGGTAAGAGTAGGGCCAGTCAAGGACCGTAGTGGGAAGTTGTGCTTGGAGTTCGAGGAGATAGGAGAGGTGCTAAATGAATATTTTTCGTCAGTATTCACACAGGAACAAGACAATGTTGTCGAGGGGAATACTGAGATTCAGTCTACTAGACTAGAAGGGCTTGAGTTTCATAAGGAGGAGGTGTTAGCAATTCTGGAAAGTGTGAAAATAGATAAGTCCCCTGGGCCAGATGGGATTTATCCTAGGATTCTCTGGGAAGCTAGGGAGGAGATTGCTGAGCCTTTGGCTTTGATCTTTAAGTCATCTTTGTCTACAGGAATAGTGCCAGAAGACTGGAGGATAGCAAATGTTGTCCCCTTGTTCAAGAAAGGGAGTAGAGGCAACCCCGGTAACTATAGACCAGTGAGCCTTACTTCTGTTGTGGGCAAAATCTTGGAAAGGTTTATAAGAGATAGGATGTATAATCATCTGGAAAGGAATAATTTGATTAGAGATAGTTAAGACGGTTTTGTGAAGGGTAGGTCATGCCTCACAAACCTTATTGAGTTCTTTGAGAAGGTGATCAAACAGGTGGATGAGGGTAAAGCAGTTGATGTGGTGTTTATGGATTTCAGTAAAGCGTTTGATAAGGTTCCCCATGGTAGGCTACTGCAGAAATTCATGGGATTCAGGGTGATTTAGCAGTTTGGATCAGAAATTGGCTAGCTGGTGGTTGATGGGAAATGTTCAGACTGGAGTCCAGTTACTAGTGGTGTACCACAAGGATCTGTTTTGGGGCCACTGCTGTTTGTCATTTTTATAAATGACCTGGAGGATGGTGTAGAAGGATGGGTGAGTAAATTTGCAGATGACACTCAAGCCGGTGGAGTTGTGGACAGTGCGGAAGGATGTTACAAGTTACAGAGGGACATAGATAAGCTGCAGCGCTGGGCTGAGAGGTGGCAAATGGAGTTTAATGCAGAAAAGTGTGAGGTGATTCATTTTGGAAGGAATAACAGAAAGACAGAGTACTGGGCTAATGGTAAGATTCTTGGCAGTGTGGTTGAGCAGAGAGATCTCGGTGTCCATGTACTTAGATCCCTGAAAGTTGCCACCCAGGTTGAGATGGTTGTTAAGAAGGCTTGCGGTGTGTCAGCTTTTATGGGTAGAGGGATTGAGTTTCGGAGCCATGAGGTCATGTTGCAGCTGTACAAAACTCTGGTGCGGCCGCATTTGGAGTATTGCGTGCAATTCTGGTCGCCGCATTATAGGAAGGATGTGGAAGCATTGGAAAAGGTGCAGAGGAGATTTACCAGAATGTTGCCTGGTATGGAGGGAAGATCTTATGAGGAAAGGCTGAGGTACTTTACGCTGTTTTCGTTAGAGTGAAGAAGGTTAAGAGGTGACTTAATTGAGGCATACAAGATGATCAGAAGATTGGATAGGGTGGACAGTGAGAGCCTTTTTCCTCGGATGGTGATGTCCAGCACGAGGGGACATAGCTTTAAATTGAGGGGAGATAGATATAAGACAGATGTCAGAGGTAGGTTCTTGACTCAGATAGTAGTAAGGGCGTGGAATGTCCTGCCTGCAACAGCAGTGGACTCGCCAACAATAAGGGCATTCAAATGGTCATTGGATAGACACATGGACGATAAGGGAATAGTGTAGATGGGCTTTAGAGTGGTTTCACAGGTTGGCGCAACATCGAGGGCCGAAGGGCCTGTACTGCGCTGTAATGTTCTATGTTCTCTGTTCCATGTCTCTGATGTTGTAGAACTGCGGGCATTGGCCCTTGAGCCACCCGTCGTTTAGATGGTGCATGACACGCTGCAGCATGGGGTCAGCTGCAGTCTCGCGGCGAATTTGGACGAGGCGTTCATCCGTGGCCAGTAGATTGGAGGCCGCGAAGGCCACATGGGCGTCAACCTGACAGACGAATCCCGCTGGGTCACACGGGGTGTTGACTGCCCTGGACAGAGCGTCGGCTATGATCAGGTCTTTGCCCGGGGTGTATACGTCTGGCAGTCGTATCGCCGGATTTTGAGCAAAATGCGCTGGAGGCGAGGCGTCATGTCGTTCATGTTTTTTTGTATTATATTGACCAGCAGGTGATGGTCGGTGTCGACGGTGAATTGGGGAAGCCCGTACACATAATCATGAAACTTGACGACACCGGTCAAAAGGCCCAGGCACTCCTTTTCTATCTGCGCGTAGCGCTGTTCCGTGGGGGTCATGGCGCGTGACGCATATGCAACGGGGGCCCATGATGAGGCCTCATCGCGTTGCTGGAGCACTGCTCCAATGACAGATTGGCTGGCATCGGTCAAAATTTTTGTCTCTTTCGCTGGATCAAAAAAAGCCAATACCGGGGCCATGGTAAGTTTGGTTTTAAGTTCTCTCCATTCGCGCTCATGGGCAGGAAGCCATTGGAAGTCTGTCGTCTTCCTGACCAGGTTCCTGAGAGCTGTGGTATGAGAGGCGAGGTTAGGGATGAACTTCCCTAGGAAGTTGACCATGCCCAGAAATCGGAGGACCGCCTTCTTGTCCTCTAGCTTTTTCATGGCTGTGATGGCAGCCACCTTGTCCACATCCGGCCGCACACCCAACTGGGAGATGTGGTCTCCTAGGAACTTGAGTTCCATCTGGCCGAAGGAGCATTTTGCTCTGTTGAGGCATAGGCCCTGTTCCCGTATGCGTTTGAACACGTGCTGGAGGCGACTGATGTGCTCCTACGGGGTGGACCAAATGATTATGTAGTCGACATAGACGCGAACACCTTCAATGCCTTCCATCATTTGTTCCATGATCCTGTGGAACACTTCTGATGCCGATATGATCCCAAACGGCATCCTGTTGTAACAATATCTGCCAAAAGGGGTGTTAAGGGTACACAGTTTCCTGCTGGATCTGTCCAGTTGAATTTGCCAGAATCCTTTCGAGGCGTCAAGTTTGGTGAAGAGTTTGGCGCGAGCCATCTCGCATGTGATCTCTTCGCGCTTGGGGATTGGGTAATGCTCCCTCATTATGTTGCGATTCAGATCCGTTGGATCAATGCAGATTCTGAGCTTGCCGGAAGGCTTTTTTACGCACACCATGGAACTGACCCAGTCGGTTGGTTCCGTAACTCTGGAGATCACTCCTTGGTCTTGGAGGTCTTCCAGCTGCTGCTTGAGGCGGTCCTTGAGGGGTGCTGGGACTCTGCGAGGTGCATACACCACAGGCATGGCGTTCTGTTTGAGTTGGATCTTGTAAGTATATGGGAGCGTGCCCATGCCTTGGAAGACTTCGCGGTGCTGGTCGATGATGGCGTTGAGTTGCACCTTGAAGTCAGCATCTTGGAAGGCAGACGTGTCATCAGGAGAGAGAGAGTGAACTCTTTGAACGAGGTTTAGCAGCTTGCACACCTGCGCCAAGCAGAGAGTCCTTCGAGGAGCCCACAATCTCGAAAGGAAGGATGGCTTTTCGTGACTTGTGCGTCACTTCGAGTTGGCATGAGCCGGTAGCAGGAATGATGTTGCCATTGTAGTCCAATAGCTGGCAGGCTGATGGGAGAATGGGTGGTTTGACACAAATACTTTGGAAAGCAGAACACGCCATGAGATTGGCGGAGGCACCCGTGTCCAGGCGGAATTGTACTTGGGACCGGTTGACCGTAACAGACCGTCAGGGTGGCACACCACTCATCGTCTGGATTGATGTTGTATACCGACAGCGGTTGGTGTCTTTGCTTCGGGGACAGCCTGTTTTTCGTTACGACACCGACTTGAAAAGGCGCCTTCGGGTCCTCGGTGTCACTGCTCTGTGGGAGATTGGAATCGGACTTGGTGACCGTGGGATTAATTGCCCGAACATTCCTGCGCGGCTGGCTGAAGCGATATGAATTGGAAGGCTGAGCTGCTCGACAGCAGGCAGCATAGTGGCCAAGTCTTCCACATCGTAGGCATTGTCGAGATTTTGCGGGGCATTGCTGCTTTAAATGGGCGGAGCCACAGTTGCCGCACGTCGTGACGTCATCACATTCCCTGCGCCACCGCGCATGCGCGGTGCGGACATGCATGGTGCGCGCCTGCGCATTAGGTTCCTCCATGTCACCGTCCTCTCGTTTGGTGCGTACAAGCGCGAGAGTCTGCGAAAAGTGCGCGAAATGGCCGCCCTCATCCAGGCTGAGGCCCTAGAGGTGCTCAATCACTTGGACCCGTTCCACCTCGTGGGGACCTTGCCTCGCCGTTTTAGCCGCTTGTATATGGGAGTACCGACTGGTGGCATTTTCATGTAGGACACAGGCCTCGATGGCGGTTGCTAGGGTGAGTTGCTTTACTTTGAGGCGCTGCTGACGTAGGGGGTCCGACTGAACACTGAAAACGATCTGGTCGCATATCATGGAGTCGGAGGTGGGCCCGTAGCTGCAAGATTGCGCAATGATGCGGAGGTGCATTAAAAAGGATTGGAAAAGTTCGTTCTTACCCTGCAAACGCTGCTGAAACACGTAACGTTCGAAACTTTCATTCACCTCTACGCTGCAGTGAGTGTCAAACTTGAGGAGAACCGTCTTGAACTTTGTCTTGTCTTCGTCATCTGCAAAGGTGAGAGAGTTGAAAATGTGGATGGCATGGTCCCCAGCTGTGGAGAGGAGAAGAGCAATTTGTCTGGTGTCCGAGGCGCCCTCCCTGTCCGTGGCTTCGAGGAAGAGCTGGAAGCGCTGTTTGAAAATCTTCCAGTTGGCCCCGAGGTTGCCGGCGATGCGGATCGGTGGCGGCGGGCTGATGTTGTCCATGTTGCAGGATGACGGAATGCTGGCGGAAGGCAGATCACTTGCAGGTAGGTCTACGAAGTGCCCGTATGCAACCACTCCTGGTATCATGATGTGTTGGGTGTTCTGGATCACATACATGTCACCAACACTTGAAGTAGTGCAACACTATTTTATTGAAAGGTTAACTATTTAAACATACTTGAACTGTGGGTAAATACAATACTAGCTTTAACTAATGACCTTTGCCTTGTCCTAACCAGTTGATGCACTCAGCACATGGTGAATGTCTGTGTTGCAGGCTGTGAGCTCTGTGCTCCTAGCTAGCTGCTACTCGAATGAGCAGGAACTCTGATGCCCCCTGTCTTTATAGTGCATGTGCTCTCACTGATGATTGGCTGCGGTGCTGTGTATGTTGATTGATCCCACTGTGTGTCCATCAGTGTGTATCTGCACCATGATATACTGGTGTACATTATGACAGGTCCCAATTTCGTGCGCCGAAATGGATTCTCTGCCCCGGCGCCGGCCGTGATTTCGGCGTCGGGGTGCGGAGAATCCAGCCTCATGAGTTGTAGTGGGAATTCAGAAGCTGTCTCCCTACTTTTTTATCCTCCCACTAGTTTTGGGGGCAAATTAATTAAACTAAATTGACCAAACTAAGGGATCCAAAGAGCAGTCTCTTAAAGGGACACTGCGTCAAACAAAAAAAATGATGGCAAAGGAAACTTAAAACATCAAACAAAATGGGATTAACAGGGTCGATAAAACACCTCAGTCTCTACTGTGCCCACTGGGCACGGAAGGCTCTTCCACTATATTGCCCACATAGAGGAAGAGACCCAGCCAGAAGCTCATTGCATAAATTTACATTACCAACCCTCAGCCAATTAGTTCAGAGAGAGTTGCAGAGAACAGGCCATGTGTTTAAAGTTCGTAAACATCAGTTATAAAAACTTAGAACACGAAACTGGTCTAGATGACAGACTCCCGCGCTTCTGCGCACCAAACGAGGGGACGGCGACGTCGACGAATGTAATGCGCAGGCGCGCACCATGTACAACCGCACCGCGCTGGCGTGGTGGCGCAGCGAACGTACTGACGCTACAACGTGCGGCAACTGTGGCTCCGCCCACTTAAAGCGGCAATGCCCTGCCAAATCCCGACAATGCCTGAGATGTGGCAAACTTGGCCACTATGCTGCTGTATGCAGAGCAGCTCAGCCTGCCAACTCATATCGCTTCAGCCAGCCTCGCAGGAATGTCCGGGCCATTCAACCCACGGTCACCGAGTCCGATGCGGACCTACTACCCAACATTGACACCGAGGACCCGAAGGCGCCTTTTCGAGTCGGTATCGTTACAAAAAAACAGGGTGTTCTCGAAGCAAAGAATCCAGTCTCTATCGGTATACAGCATCGATCCGGATGATGAGTGGTGTGCCACCCTGACGAACACCCGGTCCCAAATATGATTCCGCCTGGACACTGGTGCCACCGTCAATCTCATTGCGCGGCCTGACCTCCAAAGCCTTTGTGTCAAACCAGCCATCCTTCCATCAGCCTGCCAGCTATTAGATTACAATGGCAATGCCATTGCTGCCAGCGGCTCGTGCCAACTTGATGTGACGCACAGGTCACGCAAAGCCATCCTTCCCTTTGAAATTGTGGGCTCCTCGAAAGCCTCCCTGCTTGGCGCGCAGGCATGCAAGCTGTTGAACCTAGTACAGAGAGTTCACTCTCTCTCTCCTGCTGACACGTCTGCCTTTCAGGACACCGACTTCAGGGCGCAACTCGATGCCATTATCAACCAGCACCAAGACGTCTTCGAGGGCATGGGCTCGCTCCCGTACACCTACAAGATCTTATTAAAACAGAATGCCATGCCTGTGGTGCACCCACCTCGCAGGGTCCCAGCACCCTTAAGGACCGCCTCCAGCAACAGCTGCAGGACCTCCAGAACCAAGGAGTGATTTCCAAAGTCACAGAACCAACCGACTGGGTCAGTTCCATGGTATGTGTAAAAAAGCCTTCCTGCGAATTGAGAATTTGCATTGATCCCAAAGATCTAAATCGCAATATCATGAGGGAGCATTATCCAATTCCCAAGCGTGACGAGCTCACATGTGAGATGGCTCGCGCCATGGTCTTCACTAAACTCGACGCCTCAAAAGGATTCTGGCAAATCCAGCTCGACAAATCCAGCTGGGATCATATCTGCTTCAGAAGTGTTCCATAGGATTATGGAACAAATGATGGAAGGCATTGAAGATGTTCATGTCTATGTCGATGACATAATCATCTGGTCCACCACCCCGCAGGAGCATGTTAGTCGCCTCCAGCGCGTATTCAAACGTATACATGAGCATGGCCTCCGCCTCAACAGGTCCAAATGCTCTTTTGGTCAGACGGAACTCAAGTTCCTCGGGGACCACATCTCCCAATTGGGTGTTGTTACTAACTTTGGTTGGCTCTTAATTTGTTGCCCATTGTGTCTTTACTTAATTTGCTCTGTTTCTATAACCTTTGCTCTAGAGTCGCCAGGTATCTTTATGATACCACCACAAGGTTCAAGTTCAAGTACTGATCAATAACTCACTACACCAGTTGGTAAGTTGCAAATCAAAACACATTTATTATACACAGTCAATCACTACTCATGCATAAAACTCTACTTACTAGACTATATCTAACACTAAAAGGACTATACTTAGCTTTGGAACTGGCCCACCAGTTCAGGGCAACAAATGGCCTTCATTTGATTCTGAGTCTGCAGGATTCAAAGCTGGTATGGACTGGTAGCTAGGAGCACCTATCTCGTAGCGTGCGTTGACTGGAGACTTACTTGGTTGATGCGGCAGCTAGGCAGGTCACTGTCAAGGGTTGTTTCGAGCTGCTGAGTGACCCTGCCAAGAAGGACAAATTGAACTTGGGGACTCTATTTTATAGTCACCAGGGGCTTCGCGCCCTTTTGGGCGGACCCCGTACCTGGTTCCAAGTGATTGGATTAAGTTCTGATCACTTGGATCGATTTCTCCAATACTGGAGCTGTTCCCTGATCGCTGGGCGGTTCCTAAGTGTCTGTTGGCCTTCCTTTGTCTTGGCTCCTGCTGGCGCCGAGGAGTCTCGCTTGGCCTTGTTCACCTTAACTGTTTCCAATTGTTCCCGGGGATCGCTCATATGCAGATGGTTGTTAGTTTCAGTGCTGTCTGGGTTTCTGCAAGTTCTAATACACAGGAAACTTTGCACCTGCTAGTTTTTCCTGGCTTGACTGAATTTCCCTGCATTCTTTGCGGACCTCCATTTTAAGTCGGGTAGTGGCCAACCCAGGTGGCTACAAGCCCTCCTTGTGATCCCTAACGCGAAGCATGAAGGATCACATAACTGCGTCGTCTCCATTCCCTGACCCAGCAAGCACTCTTCCATGGCCTCTACACTGACCATAACTATGTAAGAAATTTTTAACTGACAATTCTAAGTGGCGCTATGTCACAACGTGGACATGCAGTACAACATATATAAAGAAACGGTACCTCCAACTATCTTCCATAAACTACACTCACTTAAACATCCAATCATATTAACTTCCTAACAATACAAAAGTAATGGCAGCATTCACATTTTCCTCTGGCTTGGCGGTCAAGTTCAGAGTTGTACAATCTCTCAGTTGTCTTTATTCACAAATGACGCCAAACGACTGTCCTTTAATGTAAATCAAGGGGTTCCCGGGCCTGGTTAAAACCGAAAATAGGGGATCTCATCCTGTATACCGGGGTGCGAGAGCGGTAGGCTCCCCTTCGCCATTTCCTCATGCGGATAGTCTGTATGGTGCTGCAGAATATCGCCACTACTAGAAGGGATTCAATTATGTATGAAAGGGAGTACCATGTTATAAACCTATCACACCATGATGGTGCGTTATTACTTGTCACTGGGCTCTGGGTGTTATGGGGAAGTGAATCATTGACGGCCGGGGCGGGTTGGGGTCATGGGGTTCATGTCCGCGCGTTGCCGAATATACATTGTAACGAAAAACACGTATGCCGTCTTCATTGTTCTCTTCTTTCTTCTCTTCTCTTCCATTTAGTCTCTTTCTTCCTGGAGCTTCTGGAATTCTGTGAATCAATCACAGTTTCTGTTACTATCTTGTTTAATATCTTATACGTTAGCATGTCTGTCTTTTAGTGCCAATTTCCCTTTATAATTGGTCACCATGTGTGACTCCCTCATTTTTTTTTTAAACCAAATATTTGGACTAGACATCTAAGAAAATACTGCCATACTGCGAGCCGTCTCGCAGCCTGTGTGATTTACCATCCTAGTGTTTGAGGATGTAAATAGCATAGAGAAGCAATCCTAAGGGTTGCTAAAACCAAACAAAAGAATTTTGAACGTAATTGAGCCAAAATGGGGTGCGTATGGGCCGCGGCGGGTAAGATTTGGATGGAATCCCCGGGTAGGACGGTGATCAATGCCATATGTGCTCTAGCGAGCGTAGCTGACCAGAGGGGGATCCTCAGGCAGGGCGGAGACAAATGCCATTTCTCCACTGCCTGAGCAACCGGCAAGAACGGGTAAGAATGTGGTTGTCGTGGGGGCTGCCTCTCGTGATTACCTTTGAATCAGGAGAATAGTTATGATTGTTGTCTGCTGACAGATTAGTTCCTCTGAACTATTGTTCTGGGACACACTTGTAGCTTTACCAATTTTCAGTCAACAGACTAGTTCCTCTGAACTATTGTCTGGGACAAACCTGTATCTTGAACAATTTTCTGTCGACAGACTAGTTCCTCTGAACTATTGTCTGGGACAAACTTGTTCCTTTAACCATCATTGGGTGTCAAAGGGGCGGTGACGTGGGGTCGTGAAAAAATTTCCGATTTTACATACAACACATAATAACACTAATCGAACAAAGATTCAACAAATATGGTGCAAGTTCCATCAGAAAGGACACCCACCGTTTCTCCCAAGCGGTTCCTTTTTTAAACATCACCTGGACACCTCAGTTATCAGTTGCGAACAGGGTCACAAAGGGGTTCTCATTTTGGGAGTCAGACTCAATGTCATCATCTTCTCCTGGATGCCATACTCTTGAATGGATGAGGGTTGCCAAAGCTGCATGATGTGACTTAGGGTCCATCTCGTCGTTTCTGACGAGCCTGTACAAATTGTCACGGTGCCAAAAAGTGGTGTCTAATTCTGTGGGGATGGAGTCGGGGTCGTCATCCTAGGGCAGTGGTCTTTGGTGAGGTTTGTTAAGGAATTTGATCAGGAAGGGATCACTCGAATCGTGTTGAGATTCACTGGGTGTGGGGCCTGTTGCATGGGGATAGTAGGGAGGTGTGCTGTGGCTATCGTCTGTGTCACAGTCGCTGTCGCTGCTGCTGCTGTCTGTGGGCGTTCTGGGGCGGAGTCTAGAGTTCGGGGGTGGAGTCGAGGTCGAGTCCGTGGATGGGGTGGGTGTGTTGGGGGAGTGTAGGGACACGTTGGCTGTGGGCGGGGCATGGCTGCTGCGTCGAGCATGACATGGTGTGCGTCGTTAGACTGCGAGCCATATGCCTTGAGCTGGTTAATTTGAAACCACGCGGTCTTCCCGTTGGGGTTCTTAATTTTATAAACGGAGGGGCTTACTTTGTCCGCAACGGAGTACGGACCCGAATGCTTAGGTGACAGGAACGTGCTGGGGTTGTAAATTCAGAGCATGACCTGCTGTCCTACTTCAAACTCAGTCGCATGCACTGTCTTGTCGAAACAGGCCTTGCTCTGTTTCTTCCTGGTGCCTAATTTTACTGCGGCTGCTAGCTGAGCCGTTTTTACATTTTTGACTAATTGCTTCACTGCGTTCTCGTGTGTGAGGGCCGTCACTTCGGGGCTGGTCAAGTCAAGTCCTAATAAAAATTCTGTGCCTTTCATGGGGCGTCTGGTCATGAGAGTGTGTGGGATGTATCCTGTGGATGTCGAAACAGTGTTACGCAAAAACATTAGTGCAAAAGGGAGAACTGAATCCCAAGTGTTGCTGTTTTGTTGGACCATTTTCCTGAGGGTTGCTTTTAGGGTCCAATTCATTCGCTCCACGATACCACTTGACTGGGGGCGGTATGCGATGTGGAATTTTTGGGTAATGCCAAATATCGTGAGGACGTTCTTCATGACATGTCCCATAAAATGGGAACCTTGGTCGGATTCAATGCTGCGAGGGAGTCCCCATCTCATAAAGATGTGTTGGGTTAAAATCTTTGCTGTAGTCTTTGCCATGTTTGTTGTCGATGGGAATGCTTCTACCTATTTTGTAAAAGTGTCTGTAACGACTAAGACATACTTGTGACCATTCCTGGAAGGGGGCAATGGTCCTATAAAATCAATCTGGAGGTTAGTCCAGGGGCCATTAACGGGGCGGGTGTGGCTAAGCTGAGCTTTCTTTGCATATCTGTCCGGATTGTTTTGGGCACAGATAAGGCAATTTTCCACATAGTGCGTGACGTCTTCCTTTAAATTCGGCCACCAACAGAGCTGCCTGAAGTGGGCTGTAGTGGGGTCAATTCACTGATGCCCATGACTATCATGGAACAAACAAATAAGCTGATTCCTGTCCTGTTCAGGAACCACATAAAGGGTGTCTTTTAGGACCACATTGTCATGTGTGGTCAGTGCATTTTTAAACCTATCGTATGGGGCTGGAAATTTTCCTTTTAGAATCTCCCTGAGATTACTATCTTGCTTCTGGGCCTGCACTAAATCCTCGATATTAGTCTGTGGGACCTGAACTGCATTCACTGGGGTACTTTCGGGGGGGGGGGGGTTCCAAAAATATCCATGTCTGGAACCTGCTTTAGCCAGTGCGTCGGCTTTTACATTTCCAGGTGGGGAGGAATGGTGGTGACTTCGAACTTTAACAATGCCAAATATCCTGTCCTGTGCTTTGTCTAAAATGTGCCGGAGCAATGGGGCTGAAGGGAAGGGTTTTCCATCCGCGGAAACAAATCCTCTTGCTTTCCACAGGGGTAGGAATTCTGTGAGGCTGTTACAGACATAGAGGCTGTCCGAGTATATGTCTGCTGGGCTGGGGAAGGAATCTGGGTGATCTATAATGTAAGCAATGGCTGCTAGTTCTGCCGCCTGCGCGCCTAAGTGTCCTGGTAGTTTTAACGAGATTTCTTCTAGGGCGCGTCCCTGCGCGTCCTCGACATAGATGCCGCATCCTGTAATGTACTTCCCGTCTAATATAGTGGAAGAACCATCCACATATATTCTCAAAGGTGTGCACGTGTCTGTGTGCTGGGGGCTCTGGAGTGAACTACCTATCTTTCTGGGGGGTGTTTTTGCGATAAAGGGGCCTGTGTTGTGGTGCGGTGAGATGATTTCACATTCGTGGGGGGTGCCTGGGTACTGAAGGTTGTCGGCTAGGAAAGTGTGGGTCTTGGTCCTTTTAACAGTGATGTCCCGTCCCTGCAAAAGAAGGGTCCATCTGGCTGCTCTGATCTGGCTTACTGTACCGTCCTTAAGTCGTCCGTCTAGTAAAAGTTGGGTGGGGGTGTGTTCCGTGAGGATTGTGATGGGGTTTAGTCCGGTGATGTATGAAAAGTATTGAACTGCCCAGAAAACTGCGAGCAGGTGCCTTTCACAGGCCGAAAATCCCTGCTCCACAGGATCTAAAACTCTGGAGGCGTAAACCGCGGGTCTTAACTGTTTGTGTCGTTCCTGGAGGAGCACGGCCGATAGGGTACGCTCTGTGCAAGCTATCTCTATAGCATAGGGGGAAAGTGGGTCTGGAACCTGTAGTGCGGGGGCTGCAATGAGTGCGCTCTTTAAAGCATCTACGGCATCCGTGTGCTGCGGAAGCCATTCCCAAGGGGCTCCTTTCTTCAGGAGTTCCAAGAGGGGTGCTGCTTTGGTGGCAAAACCGGCATTATGGTTTCGGCACTAGCCAACCAGTCCTAAAAATGACCGGAGGGCTGAAATACTCTGGGGAAGGGGCAATTTGACAATCGAGTCAATTCTTTTATGCTCGATCTCATGTTTACCATGCGTGATAATCATTCCCAAATATACCACTTTGTTTTCCAAAATTTGGGCTTTTTTGGGGTTCACTTTGCATCCAATTTGCTGTCGGAGTTCCAGGAGTTCGGACAGAAGCTTGATGTGCCCTGCCTTGGTGTCTGTCTGCAGTAATAGGTTGTCTACATACTGGACCAGACATTCGGGGCGAGAAAATTTTGATAAACCATTAGCCAGCTGTCGGTTGAAAATGGAGGGGGAATTGTGGAATCCTTGTGGAAGGCATGTCCACGTGTACTGCTGACCTTTAAAAGTGAAGGCAAATTTGTACTGGCACGCTTTTGCCAATGGAATGGACCAGAATCCGTTACTAATGTCCAAAACCGTAAAATATCGTGAGTTGAGTCCCTGTTTGAGCATGGTCTCGGGACTTGTTGCTACCGTGGGGGTTGCTGCGGGGGTGACTTTGTTGAGTTCCTGGCAATCGATGGTCAGTCGCCATGATCCATCGGGCTTCCTCACTGTCCAAATCGGGGCATTATTAGTAGAGGCTACCGATCTAAGTACGCGTTGTTCTAATGAGCTGTCAATAACCTTTGAGATTTCTCCCTCTGCCTCTTGGGGAAATCCGTATTGCTTCTGGGGTCTAGGGTCAGGTCCTATTATTTGAACCGAACCAGCCATCCTGCCGCAGTCACATTTATGACTTGCAAATGCGGTCCTGTTCTTCCCGAGAACTGCCCTAACCTGTTTGTCTGCACTAACCGTGGTCGGGTCGAACCAAAATTTGCTGACTGCGCTAATCTTGTTTGCATACTCACCTACTGTGAGCGTTGCGGGGGCTCTTGCTGACTTTGTCATTTTCCAGACACATTGATTTACTGGGTCAAAAGACAGGCTGTGGGAGTTCATGAAATCAATGCCCAAAATGTGTTCTGCTGTGTGGGGCAGATCGACCAAAACTATGGGGTGTCTTGTTGTAATATTGCCAATTTATTGGGTACAGGGGCTGTGATGCGTCCCTGTTGTGAGTTGCCTGTGAAGCTGCTGAGGGTGATTGTGGCTGTAGTGGGCCACGTGCCTTTTTGGAACATGGTAGAGGAATTAATTGTGGTGCGGGACCCTCCTGTTTCCCAGAGAGGTTGGATGGGCTGTCCCCGTATTTTCGCTGCAACGACTGGTCGGCCGGACCTATCCCAAAGGGTGTCGCAGACCCAGGTGGGGAAGCCCGAACACCGTCAGTCTGTTCCGTTCATGTCTTTCTGGTCTTAACGGGCGCTCACACTATGTATGGGCTTTGGCCTGTTATTATTCAGAGTGCCTGCCTGCTGGGCTTTCTGCGGCTTTCGTGGGGCATTGCACTCTCGTGCAAAGGGACCTAATTGTCCACAGTTGTAACACTCCTGTGGTTTCTGTGGGGGACTGTTCCTGCCTTCGTTCACCCATGCGGGGTTCTGGTGCGCTCTAACTGCTTGGATGGCTGCCTCTGCCTGCTGTTCTTCGGGTTTTCTAATTGCGGGTTTGTTGTGGACAGATTGCTCCCAGGGGCGGGACAACCTTTTTAAAACCCACTTTTCGTTGTGCGCTTCTTCCGAGGGGCATAATTGGTACAAGCCTTTTGTCCTGCCTCTGTGGCATGGGAGATAAGGGTGCGGGTCCATTTGGCCATGTTGTCTGGGGACAAATGGGTGCGGTTTAAGTTGCTGAAAACAGCTGTAAAATGGATCCACAGGCGTCCAGCAAACGCTGTGGGGTGTTCTGTCTTCTTCTGCCTGCACTTATTCAGGCCTTCTACGGGGTCACCTCTGTTATAGCCGATCGAGTCTAGGATCGCCGTGTGTATCTCTGCAAGGGTGCCTCCTCCTACATTCTGTGGGTCGGGAAGGGCTGCTACAACCGAAGGGTCTAAGCTTAGAACTGTGAGCTTCACTTGCTCACGCTCATCCAGGCCATACATGGTTGCCTGCTGCTTCACTCTAGCAAACAAGTGGTGGGGGTCTGAGGTGGGGAGGAACGGTGTGATCTTTTCGCACGCGTCCCGTAATTGGGTCACGGTTAAGGGGGTGGTGTAAAGGAATTCTGCGTCTCCTTCCGATGTGACTGTGCGGTGGGTAGTAACTGGAGTCATGGGTGCCTGATCTATCTGTTGTGTGGGGGGTTGTGGTGCTTTTCTCTTTTGGGGCTTTCCTTGCGCACAAGTGAACATACCTATGCGCGGTTTCATTTAATTCTTGCCAATAAGGGCCATCTTCCTCATCTAATTGAGATCCAAAGGTGCTCTGAAACCCATTTTGTACTGAAAGCAAAGACTGCAGTTCCGCAATCTGCTTCCTGCATTTTGAATGATCCACTGAGCTTTGTCTGTGCTCCATGGTGGCAGCAAGGACTGCTCTTAACGCTGCTTTTAAATCGCTGCTCTGCCTTTGCAATGCCTCTACCTGTTTCTCTGTCTCTTTTCTTACCAGGACTGGAAGTTGCGTGTTGCCTGATGGGCCTTCTCATATTGAGTTTGGAAGCTGCTCAGATGCGCTAGACAAGACTGGTGTGCCCACTTGGCATCATCCACCTCTCCATCCTTTGCTGCCAACTTACTTCTTAATTCTATATTCTCTCTCTCGATCTCACTAACATCAACCTTGCTCATTCGATGTCTCTCTTCTATCTCTTTGTGGAGCGTCCGAGTGACCTCCTCTGTGCCTCGCAATTGTGCCAGACAGGACACGATTGCCATCAGCTTGCGAGCTTTCCCCAAGCTTTTCTTATAGATCTCTGACAGATTCTCCCACCAAGTATGTCCAATACTCCCGGGTCCTGGGGCGAAATTCTCCCCCAACGGCGCGATGTCCGCCGACTGGCGCCAAAAACGGCGCCAATCGGACGGGCATCACGCCGGCCCAAAGGTGCGGAATGCTCCGCATCTTTGGGGGCCGAGCCCCAACATTGAGGGGCTAGGCCGACACTGGAGGGATATCCGCCCCGCCAGCTGGCGGAAATGGCGTTTGTTGCCCTGCCAGCTGGCGGAAATGGCGTTTGTTGCCCCGCCAGCTGGAGCGGAAATGCGGCGCATGCGCGGGAGCGTCAGCAGCCGCCGACAGTTTCCCGCGCATGCGCAGTGGGGAGAGTCTCTTCCGCCTCCGCCATGGTGGCGGCCGTGGCGGAGGCGGAAGGGAAAGAGTGCCCCCACGGCACAGGCCCGCCCACGGATCGGTGGGCCCCGATCGCGGGCCAGGCCACCATGGGGGCACCCCCCAGGGTCAGATTGCCCCGCGCCCCCCCCAGGACCCCGGAGCCCGCCCACGCCGCCTGGTCCCGCCGGTAAATACCAGCTTTGATTTACGCCGGCGGGACAGGCAATTTCTGGGCGGGACTTCGGCCCATCCGGGCCGGAGAATTGAGCGGGGGGTCCCGCCAACCGGCGCGGCCCGATTCCCGCCCCCGCCCGGAGACTTCGGCGGGGGCGGGGGCGGGATTCACGGCGGCCAACGGCCATTCTCCGACCCGGCGGGGGGTCGGAGAATGACGCCCCTATTTCCTCATTATCACAGAATTCACTCCAAAGGGGCCATCCTTTGCCTTTGAGATATTTTGTGATCTCTTCTTCCCAAACGGGACACTATCCTACTCTATTGCTGGTCGCTGCGACCACGAACTCTTGAGGGTTCATGAGGCGTTCCATTGCCTTCATTGCCATTTTCTCTATCTGAATGCTCTTTTAAAATTGGAACGAGGGGTCTAAGGCGGTGCTGTAAACACGGGTATGGCGTTCGCTAATTTCCGCAATACAAACACCCGACAGTTTTTTGCAACAAAAAAGCTCTCAGTTTTACCTTATAGCCCTGTTAGTTACGCATGTATTAACACGCTTCCGAATTATGGGGATTGATCAGAACTGCTTGAACACTTGTGGTTTTTCTATTCCAAATTGGATTCTAATTCAAATTTTGAGTTCTCCCGGAGTGGTTAGGCCACTTCTAAGTCGGGTCCCGTCAGAGTCCGCCAGTAAATGTTGCTAACTTTGGTTGGCCCTTAATTTGTTGCCCATTGTGTCTCGACTTAATTTGCTCTGTTTCTATAACCTTTGCTCTAGAGTCGCCAGGTATCTTTATAATACCGCCACGAGGTTCAAGTTCAAGTACTGATCAATAACTCACTACATCAGTTAGTAAGTTTATTATACACAGTCAATCACTACTCATGCATAAAACTCTACTTACTAGTCTATATCTAACACTAAAAGGCCTATACTTAGCTTTGGAACTGGCCCACCAGGTCAGGGGAACAAATGGCCTTTTGTTCGATTCTGAGTCTGCAGGATTCAAAGCTGGAATGGACTGGTAGCTAGGAGCTCCTATCTCGTAGCGTGCGTTGACTGGAGACTTCTTGGTTGATGCGGCAGCTAGGCAGGTCACTGTCAAGGGTTGTTTCGGGTTGCTGAGTAACCCTGCCAAGAAGGACAAATTGAACTTGGGGACTCTATTTTATAGTCACCAGGGGCTTCACGCCCCTTTGGGCGGACCCCATACCTGGTTCCAAGTGATTGGGCTAAGTTCTGATCACTTGGATCGATTTCTCCAATACTGGAGCTGTTCCCTGATCGCTGGGCAGTCCCTGATTGTCCGTTGGCCTTCCTTTGTCTTGGCTCCTGCTGGCGCTGAGGAGTCTGGCTTGGCCTTGTTCCCCTTAACTGTTTCCAATTGTTCCCGGGGATCGCTCATTAATATGCAGATGGTTGTTAGTTTCAGTGCTGTCTGGGTTTCTGCAAGTTCTAATACACAGGAAACTTTGCACCTGCTAGTTTTTCCTGGCTTGACTGAATGTCCCTGCATTTTTTGCGGATCTCCATTTTAAGTCGGGAAGTGGCCAACCTAGGTGGCTACATGGTGCTGCCGGATGCGGACAATGTAACTGCTATCACAGCTATGAAAACACCAGAGGAAAAGAAGGCGGTCCTCCGATTTCTGGGTGTGGTCAATTTTTTAGGGAAATTTATCCCGAACCTCGCCTCTCATACCACGGCTCTCAGGAACCTGGTCAGGAAGACGATAGACTTCCAATGGCTCCCTGCCGACGAGCGCGAATGGAGAGAACTCAAAACAAAACTGACCACGGCCCCGGTCTTAGCCTTCTTTGATCCAGCAAAGGAGACCAAAATTTCGACCGATGCCAGTCAATCCGGCATTGGGGCAGTGCTCCTGCAACGCGATGAGGCCTCATCTTGGGCCCCGGTTGCATATGCGTCACGTGCCATGACCCCCCCCACGGAGCAGCGCTACGCGCAGATAGAAAAGGAGTGCCTGGGCCTTCTGACCGGTGTGGTTAAGTTTCACGATTATTTCTACGGACTTCCCCAATTCATCGTCGAGACTGACCATCGCCCGCTGGTCAATATAATACAGAAAGACTTGAACGACATGACGCCTCGCCTCCAGCGTATTCTTCTCAAGCTCCGGCGATATGACTTCCAGCTGGTATACACCCCAGGCAAAGACCTCAACATTGCTGGCGCTCTCTCCAGGGCAGTCAACACTCCATGTGACCCAGCGGGATTTGTCTGCCAGGTTGACGCCCATGTGGCCTTCGTGGCCTCCAATCTACCTGCCTCGGATGACGCCTCGTCCAAATTCGCCGCGAGACGGCGGCTGACCCTTGACGACAGTGTGTCATGCGCCACCTAACAGACGGGTGGCTCAAGGGCTAATGCCCTCAGTTCTATAATGCCAGAGTTGATCTGGTGGTAGTAGACGGGGTTCTTCTAAAACTGGACCGCATTGTCATCCCGCATAGCATGCGCCAGCTTGTCCTGGAACAACTACTCGAGGGCCATCTTGGTGTGGAAAAGTGCCGCCAACAGGCCCGAGAGGCAGTGTACTGGCCCGGCATTAATGAGGACATAGCCAACACAGTGCTCAACTGCCCCACTTGTCAGCGCTTCCAGCCGGCCCAGCCACGTGAGGCCCTGCAGCCCCATGAGTTGGTCACGTGACCATGGACCAAGGTGGGCATCGACCTGTTACATGCGCTGGGTAGAGACGATGTCCTGATCGTGGACTACTTTTCGAATTACCTGGAGGTGATACGGTTGCACGACATCACCTCGGCTGCAGTCATTCGTGCCTGTAAAGAAACCTTTGCTCGACACGGCATCCCGCTCACGGTTATGTCAGACAATGGCCCCTGCTTCGCCAGCCAGGAATAGTCCAACTTTTCCAGGCGGTACGATTTTGCCCATGTGACATCTAGTCCCCTGTACCCCCAATCCAACGGCAAAGCGGAGACGGGAGTACATATAGTCAAACGGCTCCTCTGCAAGGCTGCCGATGCTGGGTCCGATTTCTACCTCGCGTTGCTGGCCTATCGCTCCGCCCCACTGTCCACTGGCCTGTCGCCAGCCCAATTGCTCATGGGTTGTACCCTGAGGACAACGGTGCCGTCCATTCATGTCCCAGACCTCGACCACGTTCCGGTCCTTCGCCAGATGCAGCTGTCTCGTGCACAACACAAGGCGGCTCATGACTCCCGTGCAGCTGATCTCCCTGCTCTGGCTCCAGATGACAACGTCCCCATCCACCTTCCGGATGGTGGCTGGTCTGCAACCGCTGTTGTCCTTCGACAGGTGGCCCCCTGCTCGTTCCTGGTTCGTCTACCGGATGGCTCCATTCTGCGCCGCAATCGACGTGCCCTTCGTCTCGTTCCACGCTCGCTATGTGATCCTCCACTGTCACCTTGCCCTCCTGCTGACCCTGCCACGGACTACGCAGAAATCCCTGTAACTCTGCATCCCACTGACTCTGGCGCAGTCCAGCCCGCTCCTGAACCGACGGCTCTCGACCCACCCTTGAGGCGGTCAACCTGAATTTGTCGCCCACCTCAGAGACTTAATTTATTAACTTTGTGGACTTATAGACTTTCTGAATTGTTTTGTTGCTTTGTTTGATCGTTTCCGTGGTTTGTATATAGTGTTCATCTCGTTATTCTTGTTGCATACTGCTTCTCTGCACCAGGCACCTTCCCATGTAAAGTTCTCATGTACGTAGTCCTGTAAATATGTCTTCACACCCCACACGTAGTTAGGAACATTCTCACCACACATTATTTATTGCCACACATATACATTCTTTTATAAAAGGGAGGATGTCATAATATACACCAGTATATCATGGTGCAGACACACACACTGATGGACACACAGCGGGACCAATCAACACACACAACACCGCAGCCAATCACCAGTTAGAGCACACACACTATAAAGACAGGGGGCACCAGAGTTCCCGCTCATTCGAGCTGCAGCCTCCTAGAAGGACAGAGCTTACAGCTTGCAGCACAGATCTTCACCATGTGCTGAGTGCATAGACTGGTTCGAACAAGGCATAGGTCTTTAGTTTAATCTAACATCGTACTAACCCACAGTGAAAGTATGTTCAACAGTTTCTAACTTAATAAAATAGTGTTGTACTATTTTAAGTGTTGGTGGCCTGTATGTGTTCCACCGATCCAGAGCACCCAACACATCAGGAATGGGTTCCGATTTCTCCAGGTGAGGGATTTTGTGTGAAGGCACGTTTTTACCTTCCCGCTCCTTCCGCCACAGGGGATACAGGACAAGGTAGTTTCTAGAACGGGGGTGGGGGAGTGGAAGGTATCAGAAATTTACAAAGAGCTTATGTGTGGGAGGGAACCCAGATAGGGGAGACAAAATGTAAATGGGAAGATGAGTTGGGAAGGAGTTAGAGGCGGGTCTGTGGGAGGATGCCCTGAGCAGAGTTAATGCGTCCTCATCCTGTGCCAGGCTCAGCCTGATACAATTCAAGGTTGTTCACCGGGCACACATGACGGTGGCCCGGATGAGCAGGTTTTTTGGTGCAGAGGACAGTTGTGGCCGATGTGCAGGAACGCCCGCAAATCATGTCCACATGTTTTGGGCATTGCCGAAGCTCAGGGGATTCTGGCAGGGATTTGCAGATGTCATGTCCAGGGTGTTAAAGGTGAGGGTGGCACCGAGTCCAGAGGTGGTGATTTTTGGAGTGTCGGAAGATCCGGGAGTCCAGGTGGCGAGAGTGGCTGATGTTTTGGCCTTTGCCTCCTTGGTAGCCCGGAGATGAATCTCATTGGCGTGGAGGGACTCGGAGCCCCCGAAATCAGGGGTATGGGTTAGTGACATGGCCGGGTTTCTCAGGCTTGAGAAGATCACGTTTGCTCTGAGAGGTTCATCATTAGGGTTCGTTCGGAGGTGGCAGCCGTTTATCGACTTCTTCGGAGAAAATTGAACCGTCAGCAGATTCAATAAAGGGGGCTAGGGGGAGGGAGTTAGACTATGTTGGTCTAGCTTAGGCTAGAACTGTGGGAGATGGAGGGGTGTGTTACACGTTGAACTATGTTTATATCTGTACTTGTGTCTTTTGTTATTATAAAACCATAAAGGCCTTAATAAAATGTGTTTTTTAAAAAAGTGCTGTATATAAATAAAAGTTGTTGGTGGCTTGCCTTTGAACAACTTTCATCTTGGTTTCACTTTGCCAGTGGCAGTCCAAGCCAAAATATCAAATTCAGTCTCTTGAAACTTCGATTTTATCTTCCTTCAGAAAATCTCCTTCCTATTTTCAGCAAGCTGGTGTGGCAAACAAAAGTCACCTTGTAGTCCTTAGCGAAGAGCATTGCTGTCTGTTGGTTCACTTAATTTACAGCTAGCAGCGATGTCACACAACTGAAGGAGCAAAATCACTCCTCCCTATCTCTACGACCTCCTCCAGTCCTACAACGTTTTCAAGATCTCTGTGCTCCTTCAATACTAGCTTCTGGTCGTAATATTAACAATACACCCTGTATGCTTCATCTGATGCCAGTGCTTATGTAGTTACATTGTATATGTTGTGTTGCCCTATTATTTATTCCCTTTTCTTCTCATGTACTTAATGATCTGTTGAGCTGCTCGCAGAAAAATACTTTTCACTGTACCTCGGTACACGTGACAATAAACAAATCCAATCCAACCCAAAAGTGGCTCAGTGCCAAATTTTGTTTGGAAACGCTTCTGGAGAGTTTTGCAAAGCTTCACCATTTAAAGATGCTGCATAAAAACAAGCCATTGTTACTGTAATCACTTTTGAATCGTGAATGAGGAGCACGTTCCCAGGATTGACATCATATAACACCTGGTTGAGAGAACAGTTAGGTTCAGCTGCCTTATTTTGAAAAGGTGCGTTCAGTTTGTATTTGTAAACCCGGTTGGGTTGCCGCTCCTTGCTTGTGCAGACGTGTAGAGGAAGTTCATTTCTGTTTTGTTTATTTGGAATGCGCTCGGCTGAGAATGGGAAGATGGGGATTGCTTTGTCTCGCCTTTTGTCGGGGTTAGGGAGTTGCTGTTACCCATGCCTTTTTACAGCGCCGTGCAGAATTTGTCCCATTGGCAAGGTGTTTATCTTAGTTTCAATTTGCACAAAGCTGTAGTGCTGACAGGAGGAGCTTAGAAAGAGGGTCAGGTATGTTTTTGCAAACAAGGTAAAACTTGTATAGTGTGGCGGAGAATGATGAGCCTGAACGAAGCAAGAGCCACGAGGAGAACAGAAAATAAAACTTTTTTATTTGGTCATTGGATGTGAAAGTCACTGGCTAGGCCAGCATTTGTTGTCTATCTCTAATTGCCTTTGAGAAGGTGGTGGTGAGTTGTCCTCTTAAACTGCTGCAGCCCTTATGGTGTACGTACACCCACAGTCCTGTTGAGGGGGATGGAATTCAAGGATTTTGACCCGATGGCAAATATAGTTCCAGGCAGGATGGTGTCTACCATGGAGGGGGACTTATTATTGTTTATGTTCCCATGCATCTGCTGCCCTTATCCTTTTATGTGGGAGAGGCCACAGGTTTGGAAGGTGCTGTTGAAGAAGCCTTGGTGAGTTCCTATGGTGCATATTGCTGCTACTGCGCATCGGTGTTCGAGGGAGTGAATGTTTAAGGTGGTGGATGGGATGTCGATTAATGGGCTGCTTTGCCCTAGATAGTGTCAAGTTTCTTGAGTGTTTTTGTAAGTACACTCATCCACCCGAATGGAGAGTATTCTATCACACTCCTGATTTCTGTCTTGTCGATGGTGGATTAGGCTTTGGAAAGTCGAGATAGAATTCCCAGCTTCTGACCTGGTCTTGGAGCGACAGTATTTATACGGCTGATCTGATGCAGTTCCTGATCAATATGAACCCTTAGGATGTTGGTGGTTTGGTGATGGTAATGCCATTGAATTTCAAAGGGTGATGGTTAGATTGTCCCTTGTTAGAGATGGTCAATGCCTGCCACTTGTATGGCATGAATGCTACTTGTCAGTCGAAGTCTGAATGTTGTCCTAATTTTTAGACACACAGACACGGACTGCTTCAGTACCTGAGCTCAGTAAGAAGTCTTACAACACCAGGTTAAAGTTCCAACAGGTTTGTTTCGATGTCACTAGCTTTCGGAGCGCTGCTCCTTCCTCAGGTGAATGAAGAGGTATGTGCCTGAGGAGTTGTGAATGATACTGAAGATTTTTCAATCATCAGTGAACATCTCCATTTGCAGGGATTTGTGGGTGAATAAGTGATAGACAGCGAGTCCCAGCCTGATATATAAAACAAAGCAAACATCTGCATTTAAGAGCACAAAGAGGTAAAATGTATTAGACTTTTAAATTGTGGCAGTTCTGTGATGTGCCAAGTCGTGCAGGTGAGTATGTTTGATGTGAATGGCCTGACTGCTCGTAAGCAACACTGTTTCCAACATAGCAGAGAATGTGGTATGACTGAAAATCTTCCCAATCAAATCACATCGACTGAGACCCTGGCGCAGTGGTCATAGAGATTTACAGCACAGAAAAGGCCCTTCGGCCCATCGCTTCTGCATCGGAAATGTTTCTTTTTGCAAAAATATATTTTATTCCTAAAATACCTGAAAGAAACATTGCAAACCATTCCAAATTGTCAGAAACAGGAAAGTGCAATGATATTCACATTTTCTCCAGAGATCAAGATACATTCTGAGGTGCTTCAATACAATAATGAGAGCATTGCAAACATTTGAATATTTCTGTTACTGAAAGAACAATGCTGTTCAAAGTATATGCATTCGGTCATGTTGCACGCTGATGTGCAACACATTTGTATTTAATATGTACCAACACGATCACGCTTATAATCCAAGGGGGTCCACATGGTTACCAACCCCTTGGTGTACATTAATGGAAAGACTTTACACATTGCCTTTCCCCATTGCGCCTTGTCAGCAGCTGCCCCAAGCTTGAGTGTGTCCCTCAGGATGTAGTCCTGGACCTTGGCATGTGCCAGTCTGCAACACTCGGTTGGGGAACAGCTCTTTGCACTCGAAGACCAACAAGTTTCGGGCAGAGCAAAGAGTTGATGATCCTCCAGCAACAGTTGACGTTTGTCTCAGTGTATGTCCCTGGGAACAGCCCGGAGAGCACAGAATCCTGCATTACGGAACTATTCGATAAATACCAGCGCATCTCTCTCCAGACCGTCTAACTAATGTGAATGCTGTGGGGACATGGGTTAAAATCCCATTGTGACAGCTAGTGGAATTCAATGATTAAATCTGTAATACTGAGCTAGTCGTAACTTTTTATTCCATTCTTAAAGTTACAAAGCCAGTGCACAGAGTGGACAGGACAAGCCCTTAATCCATCTCATTGCTTGCTCCAAAAACCAATTCAAATTGAATCCAATTCATGGTTTCTACAAGAGAGATATACGAGATCCAGGCTGACAAGAAAAGGCATTGCACCTCATCTTGGGCTTGATCTTAGCCAACAGGCCGAGAATGGTGACCATGACAACTATCAGTATTTGTTGTAAGAACACATCGGGTTCACTAATGCGTCCATTGGTCTGGCCTAGCCTATATGTGCCGTAAGACCCACCGGAATGTGATTGACTCCACACTGCTGTCTGAAATTAGGGATGGCCCATATCCCATGAAAGAATACAGGGAAAAAACACAGGAGAAAATGACAGACAACCAAGGTCATGCTAAGACCACAAGAGCTAATGCAGTTGCACTTCCTCATTCTAGGTTGAAAGAGGAATCTTCCCCTGCTAAGACCCGGGTTGTGTCGCATTCCAGAAAATACCTGTTCGGTTGTTAAAGCTAGTTAAATTCCAGATTTCTGGAATTTTTGACCATTTTCCCAGGTCAATGATCCAGAGAAGAATTGTTTTAAAATATGCTTCCCAGGAAAAGTTTCTTTCAAGGAGTTACAATTACAGTTTAGCAGATTTGTATTAAACTTTAAGTTCCAGCATCATGGAGATAATGAAATCTAAGTCGATATTCCAGAGGACATTGTCAGTCTCTCTTGCTGCTATAATCCTATTCATTTTGGTCATTGTCAAGTGAGGCTGGCAGATTCAAAATCATTTTTCACTGAAATTGGTCCTGTGCTGGAAAAGACCCCAGTTCAAAACTTGACAGTAGTGTTGTTAAATCTCACTTATTCACGTGTGAGGGGGAGTTCTACAGTTAATGTCTGCAGTTAAAGATTAACTGAAAAGAGTATCATGTTCAATGTTTCTTTAAAAAGGGGCGACACAGTGGCACAGTGGTTCGCACTGCTGCCTCACAACATCAGGGACTCAGGTTCGATTCGAGCCTTGGGTGACTGTGTGGAGTTTGCACTTTCTCCCCCGTGTCTGCATGGGTTTCCTTTGGGTGCTCCATTTTCTTCCCACAGTCCAAAGATCTGCAGGTAGGTGGATTGGCCATTCTAAATTGCCCTTTAGTGTGTCCAGAGGTTAGGTCGGATTATGGAGACAGGACGGAGGAGTGGGCCTGGTAGGGTACTCTTTCAGAGGGTCGGTGAAGACTTGGTGAGCCAAATGGCTTCCTTCTGCACTGTAGGTATTCTATGATTCTATCAAAGCTAAACTGGAAATATCTAAGGGGAAAAATTGAACAGCATTGTCCATTTTGTTGGTGGTGAAAACTAGCATGGGGGAGTGGGGGGTGGGGGGTACGGGTACAAATTTGTGTGTTGCAATCTCTCATAGCTGATCCCCTCTGGAAGTACGGTGACTACCAATTTGGGATCTGGGGCCTTCAGTGCCACTGGTTGGAAATTGGGCCTTGTATTTGAGAATCATGTTCCTGACACTGGGGTTTAGTGCAGGACTCAGCCCTGGTCATCTGCAGCCTATACAGGGGTCCCTAAAGAGGTTGGTGAAGCAAGTCCACAAAATGGTCAGGAAACCTATGTATAGCTTTATTTCTGTTGAGCCATTAGGAACTGAAATGCCTGAGGTCTCCCCACTCGATGTTGCTGCTCCTTGAAGGTAGCCTGAGTTCACAAGGATACAACTATCCTCAAGCTTGCCATCGTGCATCTCAAGCAACACATATGATGGGGGTTACCATTGACCAGATACTGAACCAGGCTATCCATACTATGGCTACAAGAGCGGGTCAGAGTCTAGGAATCCTGTGGCGAGTAGCTCACCTCCTCCATCCATCGGTCATTGACGCAGACGTCATCCAGTGTTGCAACGACTTGCATGCTTGCCATCAGGTATCTCCTGGAGTGCCAGGCTGCTCAAAACCACACTGGATGTCCACTTTTATAGCCTGCCCGGATCCTATTGGCTGGGGCAATTGGTTCTTGGGACTATGAGTTCCCCAAATGAGGGGCGGGGGGGCGGGGAGGCAAGGCAATTATTAACCTTTCAGCTGCATAAATAGAGCTGACTGGCTAGGGAGAGAACCAGTCATGAGCACTGGTGCTGCGTAAATATTGTTTTTAAATAAAGTTACTTTCTATTTGCGTCTACAAACACGTGCTGGATTCTGTGTGGCCCTCACAAAATCCACCAAGATTATCCAGGGCAAGGGATTTGGCAGTTCAACCACCTCTTTCCAGTGCAGCTGCAGATGTGGATCACTATGCTGGAGAACCCACCACCGTGCAACAAAATGTCCACAGGACTCAGAATGAGGGACATATTTCACATTCACTCATGTTGATGTTTTAATTGTGTGCTGTGGTTGTTCCACCAACGTCTGGAGGTTCAGGGAAGCTAGAAATGTTTGAGAAAGGCTGGAGGAATTATGTGCCCAGACAAGCAGAACTAGGGGGCATAGCCTCAAAATAAGGGGAAGTAGATTTAGGACTGAGTTTAGGAGGAACTTCTTCACCCAAAGGGTTGTGAATCTATGGAATTCCTTGCCCAGTGAAGCAGTTGAGGCTCCTTCATTAAATGTTTTTAAGATAAAGATTGATAGTTTTTTGAAGAATACAGGGATTAAGGATTATGGTGTTCGGGCGGGAAAGTGGAGCTGAGTCCACAAAAGATCAGCCATGATCTTATTGAATGGTGGAGCAGGCTCAAGGGGCCAGGTGGCCTACTCCTGCTCCTAGTTCTTCTGTTCTTATAAGGAAATGGGTAGTGTATGGATATGGTGGTGACAGGTCTCTATCATGACACATGGGCAGATGACTGCCCATGAACTCCCTCACCATCTTATGAAGTAGTGGCAGCCAGAGGCAGATTTACATTGAAGCACACCATGCCTAGGCACAGGGACCCTGCCAACGGAGGGTCTCACAGTGTACCCAGTAAGCGTCAGCTCAACATGGAGGAGATCACAGAAATAGGGATGGGGAGAGGCCATGGGGGGGATTTGAAAACAAGAATGAGAATTTCAATATCAAGATGCTGCTTGACTGGGAGTTAATGTAGGTCATTGAGAACAGGGGTAATAGGGAAGGGGAATTGCTGAAAGTTAAGACACAGGCAGCAGAGTTTACCGAAAGTAGAATGTGGGAGACCAGCAGGAGCAATGTGTTGGAATAGTCAGGTCCACAGGAAATGGGTGATTTAGAAGAACGTGTGCCACGATTTTCCTTCCTTTAGGCAAGAGTGAAATACCTGGTTAGTTTCCACAGCATGATTTAACTCATTTTTTGAAAATAGTTACAACTGTCCCATTCCTAAAGTCGGTGAGGGGAGTGCTTTTTCCTCCCAAATCCATAGGATGAGGGCATGGAGACTTGATCGGAGCAATTGAGTCCACCAGCTATGAAGACCTCAGCTGGAATACCATCAGGGCTGCAGGCTTTGTTGTTATTCTCTGTTTGATTGCTTGTTGCAACTCTTCACTGATGGTGGTTCACCCATGGAATGGGGCACAGGGTGCTGGGGATTGCCTGTAGAATATCAACCCCTGTGGATTTAGAGTTGAGATGTTCAGAATGTTCTTTCCAATGTTAACGGATCGCTTTGTAACCCTAAAGGAGAGATATACCATGCTGTGAGCGAAGGGAATTTTGCCCATTTGACCTTGGTCTACAGAAGGCCCTGACGGATTCAAAAAAGCTTTGCATGCCAAGATGGTCTGTGTATCTCTCAGGCTTTCTCTTCCCACCACATGCCATTTATATTTCTTATTTGTCTTTAGCTGTCAGCCATGAACAGTTGGGATGTTGATATGTTCCCTTGGTTTTTGTGGCTATGATTCATCTTTCAATTCCTCATCTCACTGTATAGATATCTCCCATTTTCTATGCCTTTTAGCTTTGACAAAGAGTCACCTGGACTTGGACCATTAGCTCTTTTCTCGTCCTCCAGATGCTGCCAGGGCTGCTGAGACTTTCCAGCATTTTCTATTTTGGTTTCAGATTCCAGCACCCACAGTAATTTGCTTCTATCCAGTGGTGTGTTGTTTCCTTAACTTGTGACCATAGGCTGTTCTTCCAGGTAATGAAGGCTGCTCATTTTTGTTCCGAGAGGTTATATATTTCTCCATCATTTCTTATTGACCTCCTGGTGACGACAATGCTCAAACCAATGGTATGGACATATGAGTATGGTACAGCCGACTTTATTTGATCCCACTGTTTGGGAATTGAGTTGGATGTGTGAAGATCTTCCAGATGATTTTGAGCTGAACTTGGAATTCCTCTTTCCAACCTGGCTGCTTTAGGGCTGAGACATTGATTGTCTTCCTCTTGGGTGCTCGATGGGTGTTCATCACTGATCAAACAAGTCATGATCAGTTCAGCAAGCTTCACAACCCCAGGTGGATCACTTAGATCTTTGACTTTGTCATGTGAGAGTACCTTTAAGAAATGGGTGTTTATAAAATAGCTGTAAAGGATGTACCTTTAAGAAATGGGTGTTTATCAGTGATGTCAGAGTGTTAGTGGAGCTGAACTGTCTGGCTGCTTTTACTTTCGCTGTGGGCTGTCTGCTACAGGGTGTGTTTTAGTTTTGTTTTGAGAGCTGGATACCTGCAGGAAAAACAAGCAGCTGTATAAGGATCTCTCTGCAATCTAAAGACTGTCTCCAGATCATTTGGGTGATTTCAAAGTGATAACTGCTCTCAGTAAAGAATTTAAACCTGACCTTTGAGTTAAAAAGGTTTTTTTGTCTTATGGATGTCGCAAGGGCAGATTAAGGGTTACATATCGAATATTATATCTGTGGGGATGATTGGTGTTGATATTGTTAAAATACTTACTGTGGGTTTATAAAGTATTCACTGGTTTCATAAATAAACATTGTTTTAATTTAAAAGTACTTTAACTCTCTGTTGCACTACACCTGTAAGGTAGGCCCATGTGCTCCCCATAACCACAATCTATGAAAAGTTGTGGGTCAGGTGAACTCCATGATTCACTTTGGGGTTCTCTAAACCCTGGCCCATAACAACTTGAACAATGACGGAATCCAGGAGGTGCCAATGCTTTGATCTAAGATGCCTCCATGTGGTTTTGTATTGATCGTCCTGGCAGGAGAGGGTGTATATTGTCATGAGGTCATGCCGAGCACACTTTGTCAGCAGCAGGACACTTTTTTGCATTGCCTTTTCCCATCCCATTTTTCCCAACGGTTCCTCACCAGACATTGGAATCATTGCCAATCCTGGCATGATGGTGGCTTAGAAGGTTGACCGTTTCTTTTTTTGGGATGGCATTGAGGACTTGGGGGCCACACAGTGGCACAGTGGTTAGCACTGTTGCCTCACAGCACCAGGGACTCAGGTTCAATTCTGGCCTTGGGCGACTGTTTGGAGTTTGCATGTTCTCCTCGTGTCAGCTTGGGTTTCCTCTGGGTACTCCGTTTTCCTCCCACATTCTAAAGATGCGCGTGTTAGGCAGATTGGTCATGCTAAAGAAATTGCCCCTTAGTTTCCAAAGATATGTAGGTTAGGTGGGGTTAAGGGGATAGGATGGGGGAGTTGGCCGAGGTAGAGTGCTCTTTCGGAGGGTCGATGCAGACTCAATGGACGAAATGGCTTCCTTCTACACTGCAGGGATTCTCTGGATTCATCAACGTCAGAGTAGAACATTTCCATAACATTTTCATCAGAGTCAAGGGTCAGGGCATAAGTGCCGATTATAGTGGAGATTGATTATGGCTCAGCTATAGGTGAAGTTTCATGAACATTTCAATTACATAATTGGGGAGTTCTGGCAGTGCATGCAATATTCCGGATGGCAAAATTAAGATGAGCGTGAGGTCAGGTGTGATGCCTGGATCTGGTATGTCCCTCTTGTGGGGACCATGAATTGGATTCAATTTGAATTGGTTTTTGGAGCAGGCAAGGAGCTGGATTAGGGGCTTGCCCCTGTTCACACTCTGAGCTCTGGCTTTGTAACTCTGATAAAGTAATTTTTTTTTAAATTAAAATGAATCCCGTGGACATGATGGTCACTGTCAGCATTTGCTTTCCAGTAGGAGGTGTATCTCCTTGCTTGTTCCTTCAGCTATCTCTGCCCAGGAACAACTATTACATACAAGCACCTCAAAAATACTTCATTGACTGTAAAGTGCTTTGAGAACTTCCAGTGGTCATGAAAGTGCTTTAATTAATGCTGAGCCTTTCTATTTTGGATACCAAGCAAGGATGAGATGAGACTTGGGCCGGAATTCTCCGACCATTGGGATTCTCTGTTACTGCCGGAATCGCATTCCCATCCGCGAGTTTCCCAGCGGCATGGGATGGCTTCAATGGGAAATCCTGTTGACAAGCAGCAGGAGTAGAGAATTCCGCTGCCAGCGAACGACACGCCACCGAGAAACACGCGGCCGGGGGACCGGAGACTTCAGCCTTGGGCTTTGATTATTCCTCGCCACGTTGAGGTTAAATACTCACCTTTAAGAACAACCCAAGAGTGATGATCATGTGTGAGGGGATGTTGAAGGGACTTCACCTAACAAGGAGCCAATACCCTTAGCAAATGCAAGGAGATGGACGGATGGAGCTTGGCAAAGAAGAAAATAACTAAGACATACTTTGCTTCCAAACTAGTTTTCCTTATTTTCATTCTGCTTAATACTGTTCCTTCACATTTTGTTTTTCAGACTGTTAGCGGAAGCCTGCTTTGAAATATGTCTTCACAAATGTAAATTGAGAACAATACTTGAAACAAAACGTACAACAATTTGTTGTATTAATTTGTTAATCAGTGGAGGGAAAGTAAAGCTGTGAGTAAGATTTATGATTGCAAAGATTGAGATGCATCAGAAATGGAAACACAAGAGAACAGGAGCAGGGTCAGAAGCACGTTCACAATTTTCCAAAATGTGTTCCCAGCGGGAGAAGGCTCTGAACCAGGAGTAGGTATTCGAAAAATCAGTCTTAAGCAACTGTGTTTGCTTTTAGGACAGAGATGCAATTAAATAGGTCACTTCTTTTTCGCACCAAAAGTGAGCAAATCTTATTCCAAATGCCAGACACTTTGATAGGTCTGCTTAACATACAAAACAAGTTTACTCAGGCTGCAAGGATTAATTCAGACATCGAAGTCAAGCCTGTATTGAACGCTGTGGAGGTGCACAACGAGTAAATGAAAGCCAAGAAAGTCTTTGTCTCCCAATTACTTGCCTTGTGACAATTGGGCTCCAGGGCATTGTCTTTGCCTGGGCCTGCTGTGCTTTTGTACGCAGAAAGCAGGATTTATCTTTCCAAAAAAAAGAAGTTGAATGACCTGTCTGTGTGCCGTGTGAAAAGGGATCAGAATTGAACCCTACAATCTGCAGGAGTCCCCATTGTGTTCTGGCAGAGGGCACGCAATGGATCAGAGGCAGCATCCCAGTTGTGTTTGTCTTGAGTCCAGTCTTTAATTTAAGAATAATAAGGTGGGGGTGGGGGGTTGCGGAATCTCTTATCATGACTAATTGAATTGGTGCACGGTGTGGAGGTGAGTCGGCTGCTTTGACCGCTGTGAATGCTGCTGAATCTGAAGGAGCTGAGGTCATGATGTACGAATCCTCAGCAGGTTTTGCCCTTTATTTTAACTGAATTTAATCTTTGCAGAGCCCGGCTACTTTCTCAGTTGCGAAGGTTTTATGCTTTGAGTGTGGCTTCTCGTCGCCGTTGTGCAATGTGCCTGTAAAACTCAGAGCCACTGCGGCATTTGAAAGTAACAGGGGAGGGGGTTATATATATAGATATATATATTTTTTAAAACACTTTCAAAATCATTGAACTTCCTGTCAGTTGTGTACTGGTACTGCTTTTCGGAAGTAACTGGCCTCCGATCAATTAAAATACCTGAGGTGGCTGGGTCACTAAAAAGCCAGTCAGCAGGAGGAGACTGTTCATGGCAGCCTTTTCATTGCACAACGAACATGAATATGCCCAGTTAAGTATTCAAACTGTCAATTTGTTCTTGACAAATGAGTAGGAAAATGAGAGAGAGAGAGGCACACACACACACAAACTCTGAACTTTCAATTTGATGCTCACTGAGGGGAATGGTTTATGGCAGTGTTTTTCAAACTTTGTTTTCCGGGGACCCATTTTTACCAACCGACCAACCTTCGGGAACCAACCCGGCCGATCTTCGCGACCCACGCCGGCCGACCTTCGCGACCCATGCTGGTCGACCTTTGCGACCCACGACAGCTGATCTTCGCGGCCAATGCCGGCTGACCTGCGCGACCCACCATTTTCTCTTATCTTGTTTGCTGCTGACAAAAGTGGAGGAAATGGTTTGGTTTCCCTTTGGCCCTCGTACGCGCTCCTCCAATGGAACCTGTTGGATGAAGGTGAAGCTTTCCGGTGTCGGGAAGTATGGTGTCGCCATCTGTCCAAAGTTCTGCATTTTTTTCCTGTAAAATGTTATCAAACAAACCCCCACCCCCCCCGAACTTGTAAAAAAAATCAAAATAAAATGAATAAAATAAATGAATACAATAAAACGAATGAACCCCCCTGAACTTGTAAAATAAATGCGGCCGCACTGCGCATGCGTACCGATGATCGGGCACACATGCGCAGTGCGGCCGCATTTTGTTTTACATGTTCGTGGCCATTTTGAAGACCACTTGCAGCCGGCGTTATTAAAAGCCGGCTGCTGTGGCTGTTGTGCGCGATTGGGAACGCCGCGACGGACGGCTCCGCGACCCTCCCGACACCCGTCCGCGAACCACCCGCGGGTCGTGCCCCCGACTTTGACAATGCCTGGTTTATGGCAATGCTATTTTGAGTCATTTGGGCCTTTTTGAAAAGCCCTCCAGAATGAAAGAAAAACGGTTGCCTCCATTGGCATCAGATGCTGCTCGGGTTGCCGAACCTCCAGGTTTGGGCGGGTGTCTCCAGGAATTGAAGATCAAATCCCAAGGACACTACTGTTTTGAACCCTGGAGCCAAATCATCAGGACATTTTAGAAAAATAGTTTTTAAAAAATTATTTGAATGTGTCTCTTTTTTAATGTAAATTTAGAGTATCCAATTCCTTTTTTCCCATTTAAGGGACAATGTAGCATGGTCAATCCATCCATCCTGCACATCTTTGGGCTCTGGGGGTAAGATCGACGCAAACATGGGGAGAATGTGCAAACTCCACATGGACAGTGGTCCAGGGCCGGGATTCAAACCCAGGTCCTCAGTGCCGTGAGGCAGTAATGCTAACCACTGCGCCACCGTGTTGCCCTTGAACGTTTCTCTTTATCCGATATAGAAGTATTGAAAATGGGAAAAAGGACTCTGCTGAGAGTCAAACATCATCCAGTTTAAAATTAGCCTTTGTGCTTTCCAATTGGTGTAGGAAGGTCAGTGGGTCACAAGAATAGCTGACCAATGGCTGGAATGTGAGGGCAAGTCATGTGATGAAACCTCCAGGAATACACTTAATCACAATTGGCAACAAAAGGAACAACAAAAAACTTCCATTTGTATACTACCTTTGGTGCAAGAAAACAACCGAAGGCATTTCACAATAATGATTACCAAACAAAACAGGCAGGGCTCAATTAGCCAAGAGAAGGAAATGATTTAGCACCGGAGACATATTTTACCCTCGGTGCACAGATGGCACTGTGGGGGTATGGGGGAGGACGCCCACGCCCCGTGGACATCAAGGTGACGGTCACCCTGAACGTTTACGCAACGGGGTCCTTCGAAGCGCCGAGTGGGGCCTGTCCATGACCTCTCAGATCTCGGTGCACAGATACCACTGGGGTGCACTGGGGCGGCATGGTAGCTTCACGGCGCCAGGGATCCGAGTTCGATTCCCAGCTTGGATCACTGTCTGTGCGGAGTCTGCATGTTCTCCCTGTGTCTGCGAGGGTTTCCTGCGAGTGCTCCAGTTTCCTCCAACAAGTCCAGAAAGACCTACTTGTTTGGTGGATTGGACATTCTGAATTCTCTCTCCGTGTACCCGAAAGGTGCCGGAGTGTGGCGACTAGGGGCTTTTCACAGTATGAATTTTAGCCTACTTGTGACACTAATCAAGATTATTACAGGTGCATCAGCACCGTCACGGTGGCCCTGTATGCCCAGGCGGCTCAATACATTCACTTCAATGTAGACCGAGCCCACCAGGATGCCTGGGCAGCAGGATTCGCTGCCATCGCCAGGATGCCCCGTGTCCAGGGGGTGATCGACTGGATGCATGTCCCCCTACGGGCACCTGCAGATGGCTGGCTGCTCTACACAAACCAAAACGAGTTCCACTTGATGAACATGCAGCTAATATGTGACCACCAGCTGCACAACATTGACGTCTGCACCAGATAACCGGGCAGTGTGCATCACACCTTCATCCTGGCACATTCAATGATTCCTGGCATGTTCGAGACACCCCCCACCCTGTCTGGGATTTGGCTCCTGGGTGACAGGGGTTTCCAGACGCCACGGACCAACGTGGAGACCCGGTACAACAAAGCCCATGCAGCGACCAGGAGCATGACCGAGTGGTGCTTCGGCCTCATGAAGGTGTGGTTCAGGTACCTGAACAGCTTTGGAGGGGCTCTCCAGTATGATGCTTAGAGGGTCGCCCACATCGTGGCGGCCTGCTGCGTCCTCCACAATATCGTGCAGCAGAGGGACAGCGTACTGGAGGAGGAGGAACGCCAGACCTCGTCTGACGAGAAGGATGTGGGTGAGGGTGACGATGGGTGGGACATGTGTCCCAGGCAGTAACGGGAGGCTGCACAAAATGTGCACCAGGACCAACGTGCATGGGATGCTCTTATCGTCTCCAGGTTCACCGAGTGGGGAGGGAGGTGTGCGACGTGGAGGGAGGAGGGGCACGGATGGCACATCCCAACCCCCTTACCACCCCCCCCCTCCGCCGGCCACCCCCCAGCCTGCAATCCCCGCAGTGATACATATCTGCCACACTACGGGGTGTGGGCCCTGGGTTGGCAGTAACAGCTGGTCTGGTCCATGGGATGTAGGATGATGACAACCCGCTCTGCAATGAGCTCTAGTGCTCCACATCATTTGACAAGGTCTGACTCTTTCCACCGCCCACTTGGGTGATCCCTGCATGTGAGCTGACCATTACATCACAAGATCCCATCAGATCCCTGCGTTGGCAGTGGTGGGGACGGATGGAGGGGTCTGGAGTCTAGGCCATCCACAGGGTGCACCCATTCCTCCCCTGACCAGCCTAGACCAGCTCACCCAAATGCTACGCCCAGGTAATTCCCTAGATGGCACAGTAAGAGTGGAGTCAGCCTGCTTTGATACCTGCCCTGCAACCTGGGTCCCCGTGGTGGGCATCTTCTAGGGCGCCCTTGCCTGGATGGAGCACAGGGAGTGGACCATCTCCGTCTGGGACTGTGCCACATCACGCTGTGACTGTGCCACCACCTTCTGGGTCTGTGCCACATCAGCCAGTGACTGCGCCATCTCCCTCTGGGACTGGGCCACCTCTCTCTGTGTCTGCGCCACGTCGGCCAGCGCCTGGGCAATGCCGCCGATGTTCCCAGCCATGGCCCGCTGTGACTGGGCCACACTCAGGAGCACCGCTGCGATTTCCAGGTGACTCTGGGACATGGTCGCCTGTGAGGCAGCAAACCTAACCTGGGTCTCGGCCAGCGCCTGCACAGAATGCCACAGGCCTTGGACATGCTGATCCATAGTCAAAACCCTCGCCTCCAATACCACTACTGCGGACGCCACCCGTGTGGTGTTGGCATGGGTGGCACGCATTGTTAGTACCACCTCCCGCTTCTGCACATGGTTCAACTCCTCCAACTGCACCTGCAGGTGCTGGATGCTCGCCGACAGCCCCTCATACAGTCCCTGGCTCTGCGACTTCATCTCCTCTTTATCTGTTTGTTCCAGAAGTTCGAAACCTGTCTGGACGACAGCTAATCCCTGGGGCCGGCCTGTCATCCGTCCGTCCGCCTCCTCGGGTGTTCCTACCTTCACCTGCTTTACCAGGTTAACTATGTGGTGCACACCAGATGGTGTCCCAGGAACCTCTTCACTTACGTGCCCAACCGAGTTCAGTGTCCCTGGGATGGTGGAGGTTGTTGGAGACAGCTGTGAGGGAAAATCACTGACATCCTCAGACCCGAGCTCCAGTATCTCCTGAGTCTCGGGCGGAGGGCTGGTGTCCGAGCTGCTTTCTGCGTCAGTGCTCGACTTAAGGGGGGGCTCTGGCTGTGGCACTGGCTAGGGGTGGGGGGACACCAAATGGACCCACCTCAGGTCCTGTATGACACAAAACAAGAAGCATGATGTGGGGAGTGTTGGTGTGGGTGGGAGGTGATGATGTGGGGGTGAGGGTGGTGTGTGCGTGAGGATGGTGGGGGGGGGGTTGGCACACTTGTCATGGGGAAATGCTACTAAGCGGGTTCTCACTTCCTCACCCATGGCCGAGCTCCACTTTGGTGACGTCCCGTTCCTCCAGTCCGTCGACCACATCCAGGGCCCTCTGCTTGGCCACGGTGAGGGGCTGCAGGTCCGGCGGTCCCCCTCCTGTCTTCTCCCCCTCCTGGTAGTGTGTGCGACCTTCTCCTAGGGGGTGGGGGGGAGAACAGAAAATTACAGTGTTAGACAGTCCGACTCATGCAGTCATGGGGGTGTAGCTGGTGGCGTTAATGGTCAGGGCACCGGCCATGGTGGCTGGTATGGGTTCCAGCTGTGGGGCAAGGTGGGGGTTCAGCTGCCCTCCGTATTGGGGGGTGAGGGTTATGGGTGTGTGGGATGCGTGTTAGTGCCAGGGGCACAGTGCTGCCTACTCACCCTGGCCACCCTGAAGAGGTTATGACCAAACGGCAATAATGATAATTGCTTGCAGGAAAGGACAAAGTCACAGCAAAACATATAGCCAATAAATAGTTCCAATTTCTCAATTTGATCTCAGGTGACGTTTTGCTAATTGGTTTATAGATCTACATGAGCTACAATGCCAAGGGGTGTTGACCCTGTCCATCAGCAGCATCGTCACAGATTTGTTATATACACAGTTCTGTGAGCTCGGGGCTGTAATTAGTCTGTTTTTCTTTATGGGCTGATGTATATATTTACTTTTCCACATAACTCAGTCAGTTATTTGCTTTCCTTACTTTTGCCTGTGTAATTAGAGTGTAGTTCCTTTACTGCATTACGCATATTCCTTTTATGCTGCAGGCACTAATCTGAGACTAGTAGGAAGCACTGATTTATACAGAGCAGAGTTACGCATGCGTGTGAAGGCTGATGTCGCTTTCAATGTAAGCACAGCGGATAAACAGGCCAGACGATCATCAAATCGTAAGTACTAGAAGCAGGAGGATGCTATTTGGCCCATTGAGCCTACTCTGCCATTCAAAAAGGCCTGGATTGATCTGATTGTGGTCTTAGCTCCAGCTCCAGGGTGGCACAGTGGTTCGCACTGCTGCCTCGTGGAAGACGCTTAAATATTTAAATGGGAGACCCTTTATGTTTAATCTGTGTTCCCTAGTTCCCGCTTCCTCTCAATGCCTACCCTGTCAAGCATCAAACAATCACTTCTCATTTTTCCAAACCCCAGTGAGCAGAGGCCAAACTGCCCAAGCTGTCCTCATAAGGCAACCCCCTCATTCTAGTTTGCTAACTGCCAGGAAGGCGCGTGCAAAAATCTGTAAGAAGTCTGTTATGGGCCAGGGTTTAGAGAATCCCAAAGTGTATCATGGGGTTCACCTGACCCACAACTTTTACTAGATTGTGGTATGGGGAGCACACGGCCCACTCTACAGGTGTGGTACAGCAGAAATGAAGTATTTTTTAAAGCAAAACAATGTTTATTCTATGAACTCAAGTTAAGCTTTTTAAAACGTACAGTGAACATCTTAGCAACCATTAATTCAAATACAACCCCAAAGACTACAACACGAAGTAAACATTTAAGCTTTCCTTTATGACATGCATACGACTTAAAAACAAAACCTTCATCAGAAGCACATCAGGTTAAAGTCACTACTGAAAACAATCATAATTCTGAATTCACCAAATGGTCAAGAGATAGTCTTTTGATGGCAGAAAGAACAGCAGTACACCTGCTTGGTCTGGCTTCAGACCCAATGCTGAAAACAAAACTAAAACACACCCTGCAGCCTGCTCAAAAATGAAAGTAAAAAGCTGACAGCCCAGCTCCACCAACTCTCTGTCATCACTGCAGTAGTAAACATTCATTTCTTAAAGGTACTCTCATTACAGATATTTATATACACACCCATTTATAAACACCCATTTCTTAAAGGTACTCTCACATGACACCTCCCCCCAAGAAAAATAAAATAAACCATCAACTTCAAGATGGTTTCATTTTTCACCTTTTCACTATCCTTTAAGAAATGCACACAGTAAATATACTTTTTCGTTTCAAAAAACAACACACGCAAACAGGTATAATAATATAGTCCATTTTTTTTTCGTTCTGTTTCCTCCAACTGAAATCCTTCTCAATTGACAGACTCTTTGAACAAGAAGGTCTCTGCATGATATGTCCATTTCTCTACGCCTCGGCATTTCTCTTTAAAGTCAGATACTTTAGTTCAATCTGATCACAGAGTCCCTTGTAATTCTCCAACACAGGAGCATTGGTTATCACAGCTTTCAGGCCGTCAAATGCCTGTTGAAAGACCGCTGTCCACTGAAATTTTCAAGGTTTCTTCAGCAAGTCCATCAGTGTAGCAATCACACTGCAAAACTGTTCACAAATGTTCGATCAAATCCACTCATGCCAAGAAATTGCATTATTTCCCATCGTCTTGAGGGTATCGGAAACTCCTCAATAACTGTTGGTTTCACATCCCGTGTGACCATTCGACCCTGTTCGATTGTATGACCAAGGAAAGTGACCTGGGCTTTTCCAAATTCACTTTTGGCTAGGTTTATCACCAAACCCGCCTCCTGAAGTTGATCAAATAACTCCATCAGATGTTTTAAATGTTCTTTCCACGTCTGGCTAAAAATTACCAGATCGTCGATGCATTCCGCACAATTGGGTAATCCTGAAACAACTTTGTTAGTTAACCGTTGAAATGTGGCTGGGGCGTTTTTCATGCCAAATGGCATAATTTTGAATTGGTATATACCATCTGGAGTCACAAAAACTGAAATCTCCTTCACCCTTTCGGATAAAGGAACCTGCCAGTAACCTTTAAGTAAATCCAGTTTGGAAATAAAAGCTGATTGTCCCACTTTATCAATGCAATCCTCCAAACGTAGGATAGGATAAGAGTCCGTTCTTGTAACTGCGTTAACCTTTCTATAGTCCACACACAACCATTGGGTACCGTCTGGCTTTGGTACCATCACGATGGATGAGCTCCATTGGCTGTAACCAATTATGCCATTTTTAAGCATACTCTCAATCTCTTGGTTAACTTGTGCCAATTTTAAAGGATTAAGTCTATATGGATGTTGTTTGATTGGAACAGCATTTCCCATATCTACATCATGTATAGCCATTTTAGTACTTCGCAATTTATCTCCACAAATTTGCCCATGTGATATCAATAACTCTTTCAGGTCAGTTTGTTTTTCCTCTGGAAGGTAAGTCAACAGTTTATCCCAATTTTTAAGGACATCCTCATTTTCCAATTTAATTTGAGGTATGTCAAATTCACAGTCATCTGGATTTGGTTCGTCACTTTGAGTTAGAATCATTAAAACCTCCTTTTTCTCTCCTTCCCTTTCAAAGAACCTTTTAAGCATATTCACATGACACACTCGGTGAGTCTTCCTTCTATCTGGTGTTTTTACCACATAATTCACCTCATTAATTTCCTTTCAATCTGATGAAGTCCATAAAACCTTGCTTTTAAAGGTTCACCTATCACTGGTAACAATACTAAAGCGTTATCTCCACTGGCATAACTACGAACTTTGGATTTCTTGTTCACTACCTGTTTCATCACATTTTGTGCAACTTTTAAATGTTGTCTAGCCAATTCACCTGCTCTATTTAATCGTTCCCTAAAATTTGACATGTAATCCAATAATGTAATTTCTGATTTCTCACTCACCAATTTTTCCTAAATCAATTTAAGTGGTCCTCTTACATCATGACCAAAAATTAGTTCAAAAGGACTAAATTTGGATGACTCATTCGGTGCATCCCTAATTGCAAACAGTACGAATAGAATTCCTTTATCCCAATCCTCTCGATAATCTTGACAATAAGCCCTCAACATTGTCTTTAATGTCTGATGCCACCTTTCTAACGCTCCCTGCGATTCTGGGTGGTACGCAGTTGATTTAAATTGTTTTATTCCTAAGCTTTCCATAACTTCTTTGAATAACCTGGAGGTAAAATGTGATCCTTGATCCGATTGTATTTCTGTGGGTGATCCATACCTAGTAAAAAAATTAAGTAACTCCTCCACAATCTTTTTAGCTGTAATATTGCATACTGGAATGGCCTCTGGAAACCTAGTAGACACATCCATTATCGTCAAAAGATATTGATTCCCACTTTTCGTTTTAGGAAGCGGTCCTACGCAATCAATTAGGACCCGTGTAAAAGGTTCCTCAAATGCTGGAATGGGTATTAAGGGTGCTGGTTTTATCACTGCTTGAGGTTTCCCTATCACTTGACATGTGTGACATGATTGACAAAATTTAACTACATCTTTATGTAGTCGAGGCCAATAAAAATGTTTCTGGATTTTACCTTAAGTTTTCCTTATTCCCAAATGATCTCCCACTGGTACCTCATGTGCAACTCACAACACCTCCTTTCTATCCCCTACTGGCAATACTACTTGATGAACTTCTGCCCACTTTTCATCCGCCTCCCTATGTAAAGGTCTCCATTGCCTCATCAAGACATTACTTTTCCGGTAATAACACTCTGGTATACACGCAGATTCTTCTTCCGTGTACGCTTTCTGATACATCCGTTTTATTTCTACATCTTTTTGTTGTAACTTTGCCAATTTTCCTGTACTAAAAATATCCACCTCATCCTCCACCTGTTCTTTTCCAACCATCTGATCAGAAATCATTCCTGATAATTGCACTTCACCTTTATCTTTACTCTCTGATTTCTTCTCTTGTCTTAACCTGTGACTTTGCGACCTTGTTACTACACGATCTGGGAAAAATCCCAGGATATTCGTCCTTCAACACTTCAGTTGTCTGATTTTCCACTGGCTTATCAGCCACAGTAGGCATCACTCCCACCTGCGATCCAGCGATATCATTACCCAAGATAAACTGTATTCCTGGACAAGATAGTTTCTCTATTACTCCTATTACCACTTCGCCACTCTTCACTGGACTTTCCAACCTTACCTTATATAATTGAACACTACTCCTCTCACCTTGAATTCCACATATTACCACCTTTTCTGGCAACATTCTTCCAATCTACATAACTCCTCGTCTCTTACCATTAAAGATTGACTAGCTCCCGTATCTCTTAACATTGTGACTTCTTTATCTGCTCCTCCTGATACACATGAGTAAACTTTACCCACACAAGTAAATTCTTTAAAGAGATCTGGCACCTTCTCATCAATCACCGCTTGATCAGGCTGTACAATCTTTTGCACCTCCTTTGCTTCACTTGGGCTTTCCTTTACCACTCTAACAAACCCCACTGTCATATCCTGTTTTACCATATCTGCCTTCCCTGTGCTTTTCTTCCACCACCAACACTGCGACTTTACATGGCCTAGTTTGTTACAGTAGAAACATTTGAAACTTTTCATGTCTCTTCCACCCTCCTGGATTTCTTTTGAAATCTGAGGTACACTCTCCTTATTATCTCCCATCAGATCACCTTTACCTTTACCACTTAAGTATTTCTCATGTCCCCAGTTTTGATCCCGCACAGGCTGAAACTGATGTCGGAAACCAAGCTTTGATTTATGAACTAATTCATAATCACCTGCCATTTCTGCTGCTAATCTCGCAGTTTTAACCCTCTGCTCTTCCACATGAGTTCTCACTACGTCAGGAATTGAATTTTTAAACTCCTCCAAAAGTACAATTTCTCTGAGAGCTTCATACGTTTGGTCTATTTTCAAAGCCCTTATCCACCTATCACAATTACTCTGTTTGGTCCTTTCAAACTCCATGTATGTTTGACCAAATACTTTCCTTAAATTTCTAAATCTTTTCTGTAGGCTTCAGGCGCTAATTCATATGCACCTAAGATGGATTTTTTCACCTCCTCATACAACTCAGGTACCTCCTCTGGTAGTGATGCTAACACTTCACTAGCCCTACCTACCAGCTTTGTTTGAATCAGTAATACCCACATCTCCTGTGGCCATTTCATTTGTTTAGCTGCCTTCTCAAATAAAATGAAAAAGGCTTCTACCTCCTCCTCATCAAACCTTGCCAATGCTTGGACATATTTAAATAGATCCCCACCAAGCCTTCGACTATGACTCTTTCTCACTATCCTGATCACTATCATCCAACTGTACGTTTCCCTTTAAGCCTGCCAATTTTAACTGACTGTCATGTTTTATGGCCATTTTCTGAAGTTCAAACTCTCTCTCTTTATCTTTTTCCCTGGTCTGTACACCTCCCTTTCTCTTTCTTTCTGTTCTGCATGGGCTATTCTTTCTGTTTTCCTATCTTCTCTCTCTTTTTCCTCTCTCTTTCTCTTTCTCTTTCTTTTTTCCTCTCTCTCTTTCTCTTTCGTTTTCCTCTCTCGCTCTCTCTTTCATATTCAAGCTGCTTTAATTCTTTCTCATGTTCCATTTGTTTAATTCGTCACTGAATTTTTGCTATTTCCAATGAGTCAAACTGTATCTCAGGCAACGTTAAATGCTTAGCCACCACCATAATGACCTTATCTTTTCGCATTTTGTCAGGTAATGTTAACTGCAATGTTTTTGCCAAATCTAACAGTCTCTGTCCGTAAGGTACTGCGTGTGACTGTCTCCACCCCCAAAAACATCTGAGCCTCTGAAAGAACCATTGTCCACAACACACTCGCTACTTAAACTAAAATACCACATCTGAAAAGCACCCACAATATGCTCACCCCTCACTGTCTTTAAGGTCACTAAGCCAATCCAATAGATAGACTTTTATCCCCCTCGAGCCCCCAATTTGTTAAGGGCCAGGGGTTAGAGAACCTGAAAGTGTGTCATGGAGTTCACCTGACCCACAACTTTTAATAGACTGTGGTATGGGGAGCACACGGCCCACTCCACAGGTGTGGCACTGCAGAAATGGAAAAGTATTTTTTTAAGCAAAACAATGTTTCTTCTATGAACTCAAATTAACCTTTTTAAAACATACAGTGAACGTCTTAGCAACCATTAATTCAAATACAACCCCAAAGACTACAACATTAAGTAAACCTTTAAACTTTGCTTTTTAGCATCCATATGACTTAAAAACATAACCATTATTAGAAGCACATCAGGTTAAAGTCACTCCTGAAAACATTTATAATTCTGAATTCACCAAATGATCAAGAGATAGTCTTTTGATGGCCGAGAGAACAGCAGTACACCTGCTTGGTCTGGCTTCAGCTCCAACACTGAAAATGAAACTAAAATACACCCTGCAGCCTGCTCAAAAATGAAAGTAAAAAGCTGACAGACAGCCCAGCTCCACCCACTCTCTGACATCACCCATTTCTTAAAGGTACTCTCACTACAGATATGTATATACACACCCATTTATAAACACCCATTTCTTAAAGGTACTCTCACATGCCAAGTCTGCCAGGATGCTGTTGTAATGTAGCTGGGGCTCCATTGGTAGGAGGAAAGAGGGGCGGGTTAAGGAGGGGGATGGGGGGCGGGGTGGAGGGTTACAGAGGCCAGGGAGAAAGGACAAAGGAGGGACACCATCTTGGAGGAGGGGTGTTCCAGGTGGGCACAGGGACCCTTCAAAAGTAGTTCCCCAGTCTCTGACAGACAGCGACCATAATGTCAAAACTGCCAAAATGGTCACCCTCCTTCTGTCTTCCTACATGGGCCAACAACTTGCAGCAGAGATGGAATGAAGTCCTTAACTGACCATTTATTATCCACTTCAGGGCTTCAATTCGAATAATCAAGTTGGCTGCCTGATGCCTAACCCACTCAAAATTTTGGGGACAGTTTAGGAGTGGGTGGGAGGGCAGATGTCTGGCCGCCCACTTTCGTGCACATGTCTCCCCCGACTTACACCCTTAAACACGCTGGCAGGCAGACTGTAAAATTCACCATATTAAATTGAAGCCCTACCCCTAAATGCTGCAGGAGATGTTGAGGTCAATAAAAGAGCTCGTCCTTTTTTTTTCTTTTTTCTCCATCCCTCCCTCCATTAGTCCTCTGTTGGCAGCATTCCAATGGAGTTGGGCAGTGGTCCACTGGGTGAAGCGAGCAGCGAAGGTGATCGGATGGCAGTGGCTGCAGAAGTGGATTACTGTTGACGGTTTGGGGGTTGGTTGGGTGAGTGGTGGGGTGACATTTGGAGTCAAATTCCGTCACTCCTCAAGGTGGTGGGTTTGCAGATCTCTGCATCTCAGGCTCAGCTTTTAAAATAAGTATCAAATCTTAAGAACATTGGAGCAGGAGTTGGCCATTCAGCCCTTGGAGTCTCCTCCGCCATTTAACTGGACCATGGCTGATCTTCCAACTTAACGCTATCTTCCCGCACTATCCCCATGTCCCTCAATGTCATTGGTATCTAGAAAACTATCAATCACTGCTTCATAGTCAATGGCTGAGCCTCCACATCCCGCTGACGGAGAAAATTCCAAAGATCCACCATCCTCCTATGATTGAAGACATCCCTTAAATGATCAACCTCTTATTCTGAGACTGGTCGCTTCAGCAAATTACATTTTTGGACTAATTGCCTTTTTAAGAGACATGTGACGGTTATTGGCTCAACCCCCAAAAGAGCATAAATAGACACAGCTGGAAAGGTTGCTGTGGCAGGTTTTATCTGGAGTTTGTATTTCTGCTGAGTTGGATGCACAATAAACTTGCTGAAGGTAAAAGACAAACTGCTGTATTATTCCTCCATTATATTCTAACATTTAATTTTGGCACCTTGACTCTTTGAAAATACTGACTGACCCTGCCCTTTATTCCCAGCTTTCTGCTCTTAATTTCAAATGTTATTTGCAGGGTATTTGGAGCCATGTCAGGTGGGCTACTCTCCATATCTGCAACATATTGAAAGGGTAGTTTCATAGTGCTTCTGCCCAGGGCAAGGTCTGTGGCATCTCCAGGAGCAGCAAAAGAATCAGTTCCAGAGGCCCTTCATAGAGCTGAGGCAGATGCAATAAAGTTCCAGTGTGCAGATCACTTCTTATTCTTATTCTGTCATGGGAGGTGGGCAACGTAGGCAAAGCCCAGATTTTGTTTCCTGTCCCTAATTGTCCTGGATCTGTGTGATTTTCAAGGACATTTCACCGGGCAGTTAAGAGTCAAGCACATTGCTATGTGGGTCTAGAGTCACATGTAGGCCAGACCTGGTAAGGACAGCCGATTTCCTTCCCTATAGGGCATTAGTGAATCAGATGGGTTTTTACCACAATCGATGAAAGTTTCATGGTCACTTTACTGAGACTAGCTTTATATTCCAGTTTTCATTAACTGAATTCAGGTACTTTTGTCAAAGGTGGTCTCAGACAGGAAATGTCCTGACTTCTGCTACCCACCTATCGGATGAAAATCCATCTCATATATCCTTTACTGTTAATATTAGCTAAACATTTTATATTTCTTTTGAAGGATACATGGCGATCTATTGCTTCAGGTTGCACCTGGAGTCACCCTGTGCTGTGAGGGATAGAGAGAGGCTACCTTCGCCCTGGAGTGGCTCGACATTAGCCTAGAAATTGGTCTGGAGCCAATGGACTTTGTGTCAATGAAAGGGTCCTTTTCAGGATGGCAGCCAGTGACTAGTGCAGGGGTCCGTGTTGGGTCCACAGCTATTCATGATATACATTAATGATCTGGACAAAGGAACTGAGGGCATTGTTGCTAAGTTCGTAGATGATAAAAAGATGTGTAGAGGGACAGGTTGTGTTGAGGAAGCAGAGAGGCTGCAGAAAGCTGTGGACAGGCTAGGAGAGTGGGCAAATAAGTGGCAGATGGAATACAATGTAGCTAAGTGTGGGGTTGTGCACTTTGGTAGGAAGAATAGAGGCATAGATTATTTTCTAAATCATAGAATCGTAGAATCATAGAATTTACAGTGCAGAAGGAGGCCATTTGGCCCATCGAGTCTGCACCAGCCCTTGGAAAGAGCACCCTACTTAAACCCACGCCTCCACCCTATCCCCGTAACCCCACCTAACCTTTTTGACACTAAGGTGCAATTTAGCATGGCCAATCCACATAACTCGCACATTTTTGGCCTGTGGGAGGAAATGAGCACCTGGAGGAAACCCACACAGACACAGGGAGAAAGTGTAAACTCCACACAGCCAGTCACCCGAGGCCGGAATTGAATCCCAAAGAGACTTAGGAGTCCTAGTTCAGGATTCTCTTAAGGTTAACATGCAGGTTCAATTGGCAGTTAACAAGGCAAATGCAATGTTAGCATTCATGTCGGGAGGGCTAGAATACAAGAGCATGGATGTACTTCTGAGGCTGTATAAGACTCTGGTCAGACCCTATTTGGAATATGGTGAGCAGTTTTGGGCCCTGATTCTAAGGAAGTATGTGCTGGCCTTGGAAAGGGTCCAGAGGAGGTTCACAAGAATGATCCCCGGAATGAAGGACTTGTCATATGAGGAACGGTTGAGGATTCTGGATCTGTATTCGATGGGGTTTAGAAGGATGAGGGGGTTCTCATTGAAACTCACAGAGTACTGAGAGGCCTAGAAGAGTGAACGTGGAGAGGATATTCCCACTAGTAGGAGTAACTAGAACCTGAGCGCATAGCCTCAGACTGAGGGGACATTTCCTTCAAAACAGAAATGAGGAGGAAATTCTTCAGCCAAAGGGTGGTGAATCTGTGGAACACATTGCCACAGAAGGAGGCCAAGTCACTGTGTGTCTTGAAGACAGGGATAGATTGGGCGGCATGGTGGCGCAGTGGGTTAGCCCTGCTGCCTTACGGCGCTGAGGACCCGGGTTCGATCTCCCAGCCCCGGGTCACTGTCCATGTGGAGTTTGCACGTTCTCCCCATGTTTGCGTGGGTCTCACCCCGACAACCCAAAAGATGTGCAGGCTAAGTGGATTGGCCACACTAAATTGCCCCTTAATTGAAAAAAAAATTGGTTACTCAAAATTTTTTAAAAGGACAGAGTATGCTCTTGATTAATAAGGGGATCGGGATAATGGGGAGAATTGGGATGAGAAACATATCAGCCTTAATTGAATGATGGAGCAGACACGATGGGCTGATTGGGCTAATGCTGCTCCTGTGCCTTACGGTCTTATGGGCCCTGCACTGACTAGATATAGCACAGACACGTGTGACTGCCTGCCTTGCCATGCAAATAGTGTAAAAACTATAGGGCTGAAACTGATTTTAAAAACAAAAAGTGCTGTAATAACTCAACAGGCCTGGCAGCATCTGTGAAGCGAGAAACAGAATGAATGTTGTGAGTTGAATATGACACTTTTTCAAAATTGAAACTGCTTTTGGCCTCAAACACAAAAAGGACTATAGTAAATTATCACACTTGTGTCCATTTGCTATTGTCCATGTTGTACCAATTCCCAAGACTAATGTCATTTTCATATTTTTTTTTATATGATAAACTTTCAAATAAATATGTTTGAACAGGAGGTAATTTTAATAAGGTCACGGAGAGTCTATATCGAGTAAAATATGAACAAATTTTATTTGCACAACAATTTATACAGTACCCAGTAGATCCTTAGCGAATTCCTCTCTGATCAGTACCTTATTGGCCAACCTCATATATAATGCCGAATTGTGATACCCTGCCATTAGCCGGGGAGCTCATACTCCTGAAGGAGCATGGGGAAGACAAACATTCCCGCCCACCCCGTAGGTCCCTTGCAGGATATTACATTCCTCCCTTCCCCCCGCAAATTCCGAAGAGCCTCTCGACATGCGATTGAGGTAGAGAAGGACGAGCAGGTGGAGGACGTTGGTGTATACTTCGCTGTGCACGTTGTCTGAGTCAGGGACGTCTTGGCAGACGATCGTCAGGAGGCGGCTGAACCAGGGAGTCAATAAATGAGAGCTCAGAGGTCTACATCTCCATTTCAAAGTCGGAAGACACAACATTGGGCATTTCAGCATCGAGGGAGACTGGAGGCATCACAGCAGACTAGTTCAGCATTAGTGATGGAGGACCCAGGACAGGCATCATTCGCGGCACTTCATGAGGGAGCAATCTCTGTGACAGAATGCGATCCAAGTGCTGTTTCATCAGTTGCCCACGGACCTGAACTTGATAAGAGACTGGTCCTGTTTGACGGATGACAATCCCAGAGCTCCAGCGAGCACCATGGTTGGTGCGCCTTCAAATGCAAAGATGCAGCCAGCAGATGTGTTCATGGACATCTTCAACCTCTCCCTATTCCGTTCCCAGGCCCCCCCCCCTCCCCGCTTCAAGAAGACCACCATCATACCGGTGCCAAAGAACCAGGCAATGTGCCTCAACGACTATCATCCTGTGGCCTTGGCATCGATCATTATGAAGTGCTTCGAGAGATTGGTATGAGGCACATAAATTTCATACTCCCAGAATGCCTAGATCCACTGCAATTCGCATACCGCTACAACCAGTCCACAGACGCCATCTCCCTGGCCCTACACTCATACCTGGGGCATCTCGACAAAAAGGACTCCTACATCAGACTCCTATTCATTGACTTCAGCTCCGCCTTCAACAACATAATCCCAGCCAAGCTCATCTCATAGCTCCAAAACCTGGGACTTGGCTCCTCCCTCTGCAACTGGATCCTCGACTTTCTGACCCACAATCAGTAAGGATAAATAACACATCTCCTCCACGATTGTCCTCAATACTGGAGCCCCGCAAGGCTGGGTACTTAGCCCCCTACCATACTCCTTATACACACACGACTGTGTGGCAAAATTTGGCTTCAACTCTATCTACAAGTTTGCTGTTGACACGGCCATAGTGGGTCGGAGCTCGAACAATGATCAGTCAGAGTACAGGAGGGAGATTTAGAACCTAGTGGAGTGGTGTAACGACAACAATCTCTCCCTCAATGTCAGCAAAACTGAAGAACTGGCCATTGACTTCAGGACGCACAGTATCATATACTGTCTGCATCAATGGGGCTGAGGTGGAGATGGTTGACAGCTTCAAATTCCTAGGTGTGCACATCAACCAACAATCTGTCCTGGTTCACCCACGTCGACGGTACCACCAAGAAAGCACAATAGCGCCTATACCTTCTCAGGAAACTAAGGAAATTCAGCATGTCCACATTGACTCTTACCGACTTTTACAGGTGCACCATAGAAAGCATCCTATCGGGCTGCTTCACAGCCTGGTATAGCAACTGCTCAGCCCAAGACCGCGAGAAACTTCAGAGAGTCGTGAACATAACCCAGTCCATCAAGCAAACCCACCTCCCATCCATTGACTCTGTCTACACCTCCCGATGCCTTGGGAAAGCAGACAGCATAATCAATGATCCCTCCCACTCGGCTTACTCACTCTTCCAACTTCTTCCATCGGGCAGGAGATACAAAAGTCTGATAATATGCACTAACAGATTCAAAAACAGCTTCTTCCCACTGTTACCAGACTCCTAAATGATCCTCTTGTGGACTGAGCATCTTCTCTACTGAGCAGTACTACACTTCTGTAGGCTTCACCCGATGCCTATGTCTATGTATTTACATTGTGTATTTTATGTTTGCCCGATGGTTTGTTTTCATGTATGAAATAATTGTCTGGACTGTACACAGAACAATACTTTGCAATGTACCTTGGTACACGTGACAATAAACAAATCCAATCCAATGTATCAAAGAGGTTGATGTCGAACTGGGCAAATCCTTGCAAATCTTCGTTACAGCGCACCTTCGTGCTGATGTCCGTTGAATCAAGCTCAGTTGTGTGCGAAGTCTGCGACCCATTAACATCTCAACGGAGGCTACCCCAGTTACTGTGTGCAGCGTAATCCTATACAAGAATAAAAATCTTGCCAGTCTTGTGACCATCGAGCCAAACGTCTGTTTCTTGAGCCCACGTTTAACTGTCTGCATGGCACTCTCTGCCAAGCCATTCGACGTTGGATGATATGGGGCGGTGGAGGCATGGCGAATCCCGTTGCTCTTCACAAAAACGGCAAACTCTTCACTCGTGAAAGTGGCCCCATTATTGGTCACGAATACCTCAGGGATTCCGGGGGTGGAAAAAGAAATGAGCAAACCCTCAATGGTCACACGGGAAGTGATCAACGTGACCTTGTGCACCTCCAGCCATTTTGAGTGAGCGTCCAACAGGATTAGAAACATTGAACCCAAGAAAGGACTGGCGAAATCAGGGTGGACGCAACCCAAGGGCACCTTGGCTACTCCCAAGGGTGTAGGGGTGCCACTGTGGTGAACCTCTGGTTCTCTTGACAGATGGAGTACTGTTGGGCCAATGTCTTGATATCGGTGTTACTCCCGGGCCACCAGACGTAGCTTCTCTCAAGCATCTTCATTTTGGACACTTTGAAATGTCCGCTGTGAAGGTCCTTCAACGCAGTACTCTGTATCTTTATCGGGACCACAACCCTGGTGCCCCAGAGGAGGATACCCTCCTCCACGGTCAGCTCCAATAACTTTGAGGAAAAAACCTTCAACTCCCCTGGTAGCTGTGGCTGCTGCACACCGTATTTTACCGGATGCCGCACCCTACAAATACAGGGTCAGTTTGTCTCCAGTCACGAACACTCGAGGCAGTCACAGGCAAGGATTCGATGGAATTCAGGATAGCAATCACTTTGTCCACGTAGGAGGGTTCAAAGATTCATCCTGCAGGGGAAGTCGGCTCAACGCATCAGCATGCGCAATCTGGGTCCCTAAGTGGTGCTCGAAAGAGTATTCGTAAGCAACCAATAACAGAGCTCAGTGCTGAATCCTAGCAGACATAATTGGCGGAACCGCCATTCCTTCACAAAAGAGGCAGAGCAATGGCTTGTGAGTAGTGATGATAAGAACAAATACTTGCAACTGTATGATGAAAGCAAAAAATGTTGGCAAGATTTCCAGGAGACCACATGGCTCTGTGTGGGTAGAAAGTGATGCATCATCCATGACGATACAGAACAGGCTGGAAGAACCCACTGGACTTTTTGGGGCAGCACGGTAGCATTGTGGATAGCACAATTGCTTCACAGCTCCAGGGTCCCAGGTTCGATTCCCAGCTTGGGTCACTGTCTGTGCGGAGTCTGCACATCCTCCCCGTGTGTGCGTGGGTTTCCTCCAGGTGCTCCGGTTTCCTCCCACAGTCCAAAGATGTGCAGGTTAGGTGGATTGGCCATGATAAATTGCCCTTAGTGTCCAAAATTGCCCTTAGTGCAGGGTGGGGTTACTGGGTTATGGGGATAGGGTGGAGGTGTTGACCTTGGGTAGGGTGCTCTTTCCAAGAGCCGGTGCAGACTCGATGGGCCGAATGGCCTCCTTCTGCACTGTAAATTCTATGATAACAGAATGGCGGCCATAAACATATTGATGAAACTCCTTTACACCAACTATGACCGCCAGACCTTCTTTTTCAATCTGGGCATATTTTCTATCTGCCGCAGCCAGCGTTCAGGAGGCAAGAGTGATCGGAGGGTCACAGCTGTCGCCCATCCGATGGAACAGAACTACCCCAATGCCATCCAGTGAAGCACCGCATGTGACCATAATTTTGACGAATCAAAATGAGTCAATTCCCCTGAAGAAGACAAATCCCACATCACCTTTTTAAATGCGGCATCCTGGGCCTTGCCCCAAGCCCAAGGCTAACGCTTCTTTGAGAGCAAATGGAGGGGGGGCTAGGTCGGAATAAATCACCCATAATAATTTACAAATCCAAGAAGAAAGTGAAGCTCTGTGGTGGCTCACGGAGCGGGGACCATTTTGATTGCCCGTAGCTTCTCGGTGACCGGGTGTTTGGCCATCTCGGCCCACCCAATATTCCAAATATATCCCTTCTTTCGCATGAAACATGCACTTAACGCGGCGCAGGCGGACCCCATATTCAGAAAACTGCTTCAACACCACCTCGAGGTTCTACAAATGTTCTTGTTCAGTGGTCCCTTTGACTAACATTCGTCGAAGTAGACTGCAATGCATGGCAACCCATGCAGAATGCTTCTCATGACGTGCAGGAACATGGCTGTGGATACTCCGAACAGGAGCCGGGTGCACTCAGAGTCCCTGGTGTGTATTATTCGTGATGTACTTCTGTTCTGGTTTATCAAGCTCCAGCTGTAGATAAGTGTTGCTCATGTCCAATTTCGTGAATGTACAGCCACGGACCAATGTTGCATACAAATTTTCAATTCACGGTGAGGGGTAACGGTCTAGTCTTGAAGCCGTGCTCACTGTCAATTTATAGTTGCCGCAGAGGTAAAATGTCTTATCTGGCTTTATTATGGGGACCACTGGTGCCACCCCATCAACGAAGCACACAGGCCGAATAATGCCCAAATTTTCTAAACGCTGAAGTTTGGTCTCAACCTTCTCCACTATAGTGTAGGGAACCAGGCAGGCACGGAAATATCAGGCTGGGCTTCTGGGTCCACCTGGAATTTGGCCATGGCCCCTTTAATTATACCCCAACCAAGCTGGAAAATATCCGGAAATTTGCACAACCCGCCAAACCCCACTTGAAGGATGTGTTGCCAATCGCGGCCGAACAGGCAAGGGCCATTTCCTTGCACACCAATAAGGGGAAGGCACACTGATTGGCGCCCATATACCACCGGAATGAGGGTGGACCCCACAATATTTAGTTGCTCCCCTGTGTAAGTGGCCAAAGGAGCTGTCGTGTCAGCCAAAGACAAAGTATGCACTCCACGTTTGGTGAGATCAAATGTGCTCTGCGCCACCACAGAAACAGTTGCTCCCCTATCCATTTGGAGCATATGACCATTTATTTGTAGCGGAACACAAATAGGGGCCACACGGGGTGCTGCCAAACAGTTAGTTACATTTCAGCTTCGTCCACTGCCTCTTCTGGGTCATCGAGATGTGAGGCCTGGCCCCGGAGCTGCCGCCTACCTCGACCAGGGCCACTGGAGCCCTTGACCTGCTGCCTGCGGATACGCCTAGACAGGCGTACAGGGGCTGGTATTGCATTCAGCCGAGTCCGGGGACGTCGCACTTCTCGGCAGCTGACTCTTCGGCCAGAGTTGCTGCGGTGTTCAAGCCGAGCCGCGGGGAAACCATGTCAGGGTGACGGCCCAAAACGTTCACCTCCATCCCTTGCATCTCCTGGATGCCGCTATCCATGCTTTCTTGGGACAGGTAGATCGACAGTGCCTGCTGAAAAGTGAGAGAGATTTTGCCCAAAAGCTTTTTCTGAGTTTCCATATTATTAATACTGGAGACCAAGCAACCGCGAAGCATATCGGACAAAATAGCTCCATACTCCCAAAAGCCGGCTATCTTCCGCAGCTGAGATACGAACCTGGTGGACCTCGCCGCTGTATTAAACTGATATCTTTGAATGATTATCAACGAGGTTGGGTTCAGGTGTTGCACCACAAGTGTCATGAGCTGGTCGAATACTGCGTATCCGGCACCTCTGGGTATGTGAGCCTCCAGATCACCCGAACATGTGTGCTCTGCAGGCTGGCAACAGTCTGGCGCTCGTTCTCCGTGATATTGTTGGCCCGGAAGAAATAATGCATTTGTTCACTGTATTCAACATTCCAGTCTTCAACATCGCTGTCGAATGCATCTCACCGCCCAAACAGAGGCATGGCGAATCAAAGGAGTCCAAAACTGGGTCCAGAAATTCAGGGATGTGGCTCAGCTGAGTAGGTCACAGCGTCAACAACAAGCCAGGTTACTCAACGTCGCCAGTTTAATAAGAACATGGAGAGTCCATACCGAGTAAAATATGAACAAAGGTTTATTTACACAACGATATAGACACTACCCAATAGATCCCTACTCGGTTCCTCTCTGGTTGCTGTCTTACTGGCCAACCTTATATACAATGCCGAATTGTGTTAGCCTGCGCTTGGCTGGGGAACACAGACACCATCAGGGGCACAGGGAAGACAAGCATTCCCCCACCGTAGGCCCCGTGTGGGATATTACAGTAATACCCCTAAACTTTGTCTCCCATCGGTCAAGAATGACTGAGAACAAACCCTTGGCTTATCTTTCATCCTGCAATCTGTTTCTTTCTGGGTATGTAATGTTCTCCAGTATTTTTTTCAACACTTGTCTTTTCCTCTCTCTGTTTTTCAGGCTTTTATTCTTCCTCCTGTTCTTTCCATCTTTTGTTGCTGACGAGTGCATTCCAAAATATTTCCTAATCGCAGTCAACTAGTTTGAGCGAGGAAGCTGAGCTGACATTGCAAAAGGCAGAGAGCGGGAACAGGAGGAAAGGTCAACTTGCTGCAAGGCCATTTGACTTAACTTGTTTTTTTATTCACCCCCACCACCCCTCCCCCCACAGTGATATACCAGATACAGCATGAGCCTTGCACTTTGGAGAATGAATAGACATAGGTATTATGGAGGAGGTGGGTAGGCCTCACACATACCCAATTGAAGATATAAGACAGGACAGCAGTGGGTAGAATGTTATGCCAATTAAAAACACAAATTGCTGATGCCTCAGCGATCTTTGGAGTGTCCCACCTCCACCCCCTCCCCTGCACCTTTGAATGAGGATGTTGGCAGCAGTGTAGAGGTAGCCTCCAAGCAACAGGCTGGAGAGCCATTAGAATCGATTGTCACTGGTCCCTATGAACATACTGCAAATGCCTCGGCATTCACCCTTCCTCTGGAGGGGTTCCCCTCTGATGACCCACAGGCTTCTGTTTTTTTCAGAAATGAATCAGCTTTCCACAGGTGCCTCCCTTTTGAGGCGCCCTCATACTCCCCTACCTGCCTCAACTCATCTCTGCTTAGAGGACTGCCATCGTTTCAGTACTGTGAGCCAGCCTATTATGTCTCCTGTCTTCCGAAGCAAACCACCGCCCTTAATTGAGCAATTAAAAATGAAAACAATGAAATGAAAATCACTTATTGTCACAAGTAGACTTCAAATGAAGTTACTGTGAAAAGCCCCTAGTCGCCACCTTCCGGCGCCTGTTCGGGGAGGCTGGTACAGGAATTGAACCGTGCTGCTGGCCTGCCTTGGTCTGCTTTCAAAGCCAGCAATTTAGCCCTGTAATAAACCAGCCCCAAATATTAGTGCGGAAGCAGCTTGTTCATTGGCCGTCGCGCAGTAGATTCCATTTGAGGGCGGCATGGTGGTACAGTGTGAAGTGTTGGGTGGTCTGCCACACAGATGAACCAACACGGTTGTGAATGGTACAACGCAGTTTTATTTCAGACAACTATTTACATTGGTGAACTGTTCACTGAGGTTCGATCATGACCTTTGATTCTTGGACCTATTCCTAATTCTGTCTTGTGGTGGCACTCAGCACATGGTGGATGTCTGAGTGGCCTGCAATGAGCTCTGTGCCCTGAGCCGTCTCCTGCTCGAGTCCTCAGGAAGTGTCGTGTTCCCTGTTTTGTACTGTGTATGCTCTTGCCTGTGATTGGCTGCCATGCTGTGTGTGTTGATTGGTCCGTTGATCTGTCCATCAGTATGTATGTATGTACTAAGATGTGTGCCTGAATATCATGACACAGTGGTTAGCACTGCTGCCTCACGGCATCGAGGACCGGGTTTCATCCTGGTTCTGGGTCGCTGTCCGTGTGGAATTTGCACATTCTCGCCGTGTTTGCATGTGTCTCCCCCCCACTCCACCCCCAAAACCCAAAGATGTGCAGGGTAGGTGGATTGGCCACGCTAAATTGGAAATAAATAATTGTGTACTCTAAATTTATTGAAAAAAGATTGCAACCATTGGTGCATCTCTGACCCAGTGAGGAGCCAGAAACTGTCCTGAAACCTGAATCTTTGAAAGGGTTATGTCCCTAATGTCCATTTTTTTATGTCACTTCATAATTTTTCTTATGATCATGTATAATAGACTTTAATCTCACATTTATGCCCTGGGAGGTGGCAAACTACAAAATTAACAATTGTGAGTACATATATAAAGGTTATTGTCAACTCTATGGTAATGTGAAGCTCCATTTCACCTCTTAAGGTGAACAGAAAGGACCTCATGTCACCATTCCAAATGATAATAATCTTTATTCGTGTCACAAGTAGGCTTACATTAACACTGCAATGACGTTACTGTGAAAAGCCCCAAGTTGCCACATTCCGGCGCCTGTTCGGGTACACAGAGGGAGAATTCAGAATGTCCAATTCACCTAACAAGCACAGCTTTCGGGACTTGTGGGAGGAAACCGGAGCACCCGGAATAAGCCCACCCAGACACAGGGAGAGCGTGCTGACTCCACGCAGACAGTGACCCAAGCCGGGAATCGAACCTGGGACCCTGGTGAAGCAGCAGTGCTAACCACTGTGATACCGTGCCGCCCTAACATGATCATTTCCCCTTGCATCCAAGCTAATATTTTGCCCTCAACCAAGATCGTCTGAAAACAAACCGATTGCTCATTATATCACTGCTCTTTGTGGGACATTACCACACACAAATTGGTGGGCTTGTTTCCCACACTGCATCAGGAACTGCACTTCAAAAGGGCGGGATTTTCCACCCCCTGTCCACTATATGTTTTGCGGCGGCAGAGATGGCCTGCCAGTGGCTGGCGGAAGGACCATCTGCTCCCGCCGCTGTTAGCAGGATTTTCCACTGTTTGCACCCTCCACCGCTGAGGAACCCCCGATGGGTTGATCGGTGTCAGTGGGGCCGGAAGATTCCCCCAGCAGGAACGGCCAGAAAATTCCACCCAAAGCACTTGAGCCATCCTGAGGTCGCTATGGAAATGCAAACTCTTATTCACCTTTCATGCTCAATGCTGCCAAGTCAGAGTAGGGACAGAAACTGTTTAATTTACGAAGCAAAATAAAGGATATGTGAAAATAAGAAACTTATTTTAATAGTGATCTTCAGCTAATGGAACATATATTGGGAATATTCAAATGGTTAGAGTCCATGTTAGTAAATGCAATGTAGCAGAGTGTTAAGAAGAGCCATGGGAGAAGTATACATGTTAACCCAGCCTTTAACCTTTAACGCTGGTCCAGATAACAGTACAGAATTCGGTGCAGATTTGATGGGCCGAAGGGCCTCTTCTGTGTTGTATTATTCTGTGATTCTGTGAATCGGAAGTTGTGGAAGCTTTGGGACAATAGAAGCCACATAATGATCAACTTTGACATTGGGATCGAAAAATATAAGGAATCAAATCTGTATCAGTTTTTAAAGGCTAACCTCAAAGGGTTGAGTGAGGAGCTGAAGTAAACTGAAGACAAATTAAATATCTGAAATAAGATGCTTCTGATCATAGGAACATAGAAAAAGAAGCAGGAGGAGGCCATTCGGCCCTTTGAGCCTGCTCCGCCATTCATTATGATCATCGCTAATTGTCAAGTTCAATACCCTGATCCTGCCTTCCCCCCATATCCCTTGATCCCTTTAGCCCAAGAGCTATATCTAATTCCTTCTTGAAATTACACAATGTTTTGGCCTCAACTACTTTCTGTGGTAGCGAATTCCACAGATTCACCACTCTCTGGGTGAAGAAATGTCTCCTCATTTCAGACCTAAAAGGTTTACCCCTTTTCATCAAACTATGACCCCTAGTTCTGGACTCCTCCACCAAACATTCTTTCTGAATTTACTCTGTCTAATCCTGTTAGAAGTTTGTAGGTTTCGATGAGATCCCCTTTTACTCTTCTAAACTCTAATGTATATAATCCTAACCAACTTAATCTCTCCCCTTATGACAGTCCCGCCATCCCAGGAATCAGCCTGGTTTACCTTCGCTGCACTCCCTCCATAGCAAGAATATGCTTCCTCAGAAAAGGACATCAAAACTGCACACAATACTCCAGGTGCCAATGTCCTATGTAATTGCAATAAAACATCTCTATTCCTATACTCAAATCCTCTCACTATGAAGGCCAAAATACCATTTGCCTTCTTTACTGCTATCTGTACCTGCCTGCTGACTTTCAACGACTGATGCACGAGGACACCAAGGTCTCGCTGAGTATCCACATCTCCCAATTTATACCCATTCAAATAATAATCTGCCTTCCTACATTTGCTACTGAAGCAGATAACCTCACATTTATCCACATTATGCTGCATCTTCCATGCATGTGCCCACTCACTCAGCCTGTCTAAATCCTGCTGAAGCATCTCTGCATCCTCCTCACAGCTCACCCTCCCACCCAACTGTATCATCTGCAGATTTGGAGATAATACATTTAGTTCCCTTGTCCAAATCATTAATATATAATGTGATCAGTTGGGGTCCTAACACAGATCCATTTGGTACCTCACTAGTCACTGCCTGCCAATCAGAAAAAGACCCATTTAATCCAACCTTTTGCTTCCTGTCTGCTGACCAGCTTTATATTCATCTACACTACCCATAATTCCATGCGCTTTAATGTTACATATTAATGTGTTATGTGTGACCTTGTTGAAAGCCTTCTGAAAGTCTAAATAAACCACATCCACCGGTTCTTCCTGGTCAACTCTACTAGTTACATCTTCAAAGAATTCTAGTAGATTTGTCAAGCATGAATTTCCTTTCGTAAATCCATGCTGACTTTGCCTGATTACACCACGGATTTCTAAATGCTGTGCTATGAAATACTTGATAATGGACTCCAGCAACTTACCTACTACCGATGTTAGGTCTATAGTTCCCTGTTTTATCTCTACCTCCCTTTTGGAATAGCGAGGTTATATTCGCTACCCTCTAATCTGTAGGAATCATTCCAGATTCTAAAGGATTTTGGAAAATTACCACCAATGGATCTACTATTTCTAGGACTACTTCCTTAAGTACTCTGGGATGAAGACTATCATGCCCTGGAGATTTGTCCACCTTCAAACCCATTGATTTCCCCCAAACCATTTCTTTACTAATACTAATTTCCTTCAGCTCCTCACTAAAATTTGTGTTTCTCAGAACTACTGGTACATTCTTCATGTCTTCCTTTGTGAAGACAGAAGCAAAGTTTGAATTTAGTTCCTCAGCCATTTCTTTGTTCCCTGTTATGAATTCCCCTGTTTCTGATTGTAAGGGTCCTACATTAGTTTTTATCAATCATTTTTCTCTTTACATACCTATATAAACGTTTACAGTCAATTTTGATGTTCCCACGAGTTTACTTTCATATTGTATGTTCCCCTTTTTAATCAATCCCTTGGTCTACGTTTGCTGAATTTTAAACTGTTCCCAACCTTCGGGTCTATTGCTTTTACTAGCTAATTTGTATGCCTCTTCTTTGAATCTAATACTATCCCTAATTTCCCTTGTCAGCTATGGTTTGGCCACAGTTCCCTTTCTACTCTTGCGTCAAATAGGAATAAACTTTTCGAGTTCAACTATTCCTTCCTTGAATGCCTGCCATTGCCTGTCTGCTGTCCGTCCTTTCATTAATGTTTCCCAGTCCGTCGTAGTCAGCTCATGCCTCAGACCATCATAGTTACCTTTATTAAGGTTCAGGACCCTGGTCGCAGAATCAACTACCCCACTATTCACCTTGATAAAGAATTCTACCATGTTATGGTCACTCATCCCCAAAGGTTCTTGCACAACTAGATTGCCAACTAATCCTTTCTCATTCCTGGCTTGCATGCTGTTCTCAAAAATAAAAAACCTGTTATATAAATCTGTTGTATTTAAAGTTACCAACAAATTAAAATTCATATTTTCTTACTGGAAAGGTGATTATACATATCACTTATCTTCTTTCCCCTCCTTCTTGACCCCTTTTTGATTTTTGTTTCCTTGGTTTGTCCCAATGCAAACATCCCCCCTCCCACCCCGCAAACAGGACCATCTGTCACTTGTTCTTCAGATTTGCTTTCACTGAGCACTGACCTTTGTTCTCATATTAACACATTCTGTTATCTTACCTTGCTGCTACGATTAGCAGTTCTTTAGTCCTTAATGCTGCCATTGACACTCCCTTTACTTGACTCAATATTTGTCAATCTCTCCTTAGTTCTGACATATTCCTGACCTTCTATTCAGCTGCCATCCTCCACCCGCCCCCCCCCCCCCCCCCCCAACTATATAATTCATCACATTTCTACCCCTCTTCAGTTCTAAAGAAGAGTTTTATGGACTCTCCATAGATGCCGCTAGACCTGCTCAGTCTTTCCAGCATTTCCTGTTCTCACTTATCGGCAGGATTGGATTGGATTGGATTTGTTTATTGTCACATGTACCGAGGTACAGTGAAAAGTATTTTTCTGCAAGCAGCTCAAACAGATCATTTGGTACATGATAAGAATATAGGTAATAGGGCGACACAAGGTACACAATGTAAATACATAGACACAGGCATCGTGTGAAGCATACAGGGGTGTAGTTTTAATCAGATCAGTCCATAAGAGGGTCATTTAGGAGTCTGGTGACAGTGGGGAAGAAGCTGTTTTTGAGTCTGTTCGTGCGTTTTCTCAGACTTTTGTATCTCCTGCCCGATGGAAGAAGTTGGAAGAGTGAGTAACCCAGGTGGGAGGAGTCTTTTGTTATGCTGCCCGCTTTCCCAAGGCAGCGGGAGATGTAGATAGAATCAATGGATGTGAGGCAGGTTCGTGTGATGGACTGGGCTGTGTTCACGACTCTCTGAAGTTTCTTGCGGTCTTTGGCCAACCAGTTGCCATAACAGGCTGTGATGCAGCCCAATAGGATGCTTTCTCTGGAGATAGACAGGCCTTTGGCCTAGTTCAACTGCAGTCAGTTCGTACTATTTGGAAAGATGACTGCGTTTTGAACAACCTAGAAAACAAAATTAAGGGCAGCACGGTAGTATTGTGGATAGCACAATTGCTTCACAGCTCCAGGGTCCCAGGTTCGATTCCGGCTTGGGTCACTGTCTGTGCGGAGTCCCCACGTCCTCCCCGTGTGTGCGTGGGTTTCCTCCGGGTGCTCCGGTTTCCTCCCACAGTCCAAAGATGTGCAGGTTAGGTGGATTGGCCATGCTAAATTGCCCTTAGTGTCCAAAATTGCCCTTAGTGTTGGGTGGGGTTACTGGGTTATGGGGATAGGGTGGAGGTGTGAGCTTGGGTAGGGTGCTCTTTCCAAGAGCCGGTGCAGACTCGATGGGCCGAATGGCCTCCTTCTGCACTGTAAATTGTATGTATGTATGTATGAAATTCAGATATCTGAAAGCCAAATTAACCTTTTCAGGAGTTCACTAACATCCATGTGTGGTAAAAAAGGGGAGGGAGGAGGGCGTTGAGAGGGAATGCATGTGTTAACATTCTGAAAGAAAAATATAACCTGCTGAAAAGGCACAGCATTTAAAAGTTTAGGTCTGAACTCCCATCACAACTGACAACGATAATTCTGGAGGACCTCCTTTTAATGGACTGACAATGGCATACCTGAGAAAAAGGAAAGAGAAATTTCTTACCCCAAAACTTTGTTATATTTTGTTCCTTAATGCAGGTCCATCACAAATTGGGCCTCAGTTAAGAGTATTGAGTCCAATCATTCTGGGCAGCACCGTTTTGGAAGGATACAAAAGGATCGGAGGATGTGTCAAGGGGATTTGCCAAAATGGATGCCAGGATATGGGAGACTTAAGGGAGAAGGGCCCATTACAGCAGAGAAGGTTAAGAGGAGATTTAATAACCCTATTCAAAATTTTGAGGGGAAAACCTTTGCCCCTGTCAGGAGGGTCAGCAACTAGAAGGGACAGATTAAAGACAATTTCTAAAGAAAGCCAGATGCAAGATGAGGTGATCAGGTGTTGTCCTGATGAAGGAGCTACACTCCGAAAGCTTGTGATTTCAAATAAGCCTGTTGGACTTTTAACCTGGTGTTGTGAGACTTCTTACTATTCTGGGTAATGCAGCTGATATGGCTTTTTGCAGCCAATGGACAGGTCCATTAAGGGTATTGCACTTTTTATTGCTAAAGTCACTATGATCTAGAAATTCTCAAGTTTGATGCCTGATCAGTGTAGAATTAGTTGCCACACGCACCGCAGAGGATGAATCAAACAGCGTTACCATTCTCGATCTTGTGGCCTTTTTAAAAATGTATTGGTGTGTGTGGATATTGGGTCAAGGCAGGTCTGGGATAGGTGGAGATTTCTTCAACAACTGAAGAGCTGCCTACTATGATAGTCACTGCTCAGACATGAAGAGTGATCATTTGAGTGAAGGAGGAAAGCACTTGAGGAATCACCTTCAGCCAAGGACAGAAGTTCTACAAATGGAAGAAAACAAGGCAATTCATAGGAAATATCAGCAAGCAAGATTGATGCAGACACATAGGGAGGTATTCGGGTAGATTTTCCTGTCCCACCCACCCTGGGAATCATTGCAGGCGGGACAGAAAATTTGAAGGACTATTGAAAGGTCCGTTGACCTCAGGTGGGAATTTCCGAAAAATCCCGCCTGCTGTGATAGGTGAACTAAAGTTTTGGTCGAAGAGGTAAAATAATAGAATCCCTACAGGGCAGAAGGAGGCCATTCGGCCCATCGAGCCTGCAACTACCCTCCGAAAGAGCATCCCTACCTCGGCCCCCCCACATCTCCGTAACCCCATAACCCCACCCAGCTTTTGGCCATTAAGCGGTAATTTACCACCTAATCCGCACATCTTTGGACTGGTAGGCTATAAGCAGAATCTTAAAGGAGATGATGCAACATGCCTTGTGCATTCTTACAACTTATATATCATGCATCAAGCAAGTCATTCCAGGTTGGTGGAGTCCTTTGTACAGAAATTCCTTCAGTCATTTTGCTGCTGAGATTTGGCCCACTTTCTCATTTGGAATTGCTCCCATGCTGGACTTGTATCAATTTCTGCTCTTTTTCGTGTACTAGTCTGTATTTCACTGGGCTGCAGAGAGTGGTGGCATGTTCGTGAAGGCCTAAGCAGACTTTGGATAGCTAGACCCCAAAGTTAATGCAAGATATGTACCCTTGGTCAGACTGTGCAAACTTTGACATGTGGATGTGGATCTTTCCCATATTTGCAGTTGGCTTTATCAGAGTTTCCCAGAACAAATTTGTGCAAAAGGAAACATTACCTCTGTTAGCCAAACAAAAGCAGTTTTGAAATTTGTCTATTTACACGCGCGTCAGATGTTTTGCTAAGGCTCTTGAAGAGTGACGATAATTGAATGGTACCCGTGTGTTCATGGGATTCTGATGAGTTGTAAAGGTTTTATAAACAACTGTGCTAGCTCCAGCCACAGCATTTCCAACAATGTTTGTTAATCTCGCTGAACAAGTGTGCACCACTCACAGTGCAAATATGCCGGAGTTTGAGGGAGTCAATAGTGTAACTTTACTGTTTGCAAAATCGCTCCTTATTATAATCAGAAAGTTTACCGAGAGCCCAACAGTCAAATATAATAAACTCTTAAGCAAGCTCATGTATAAAAACAAAGAAAAACATCCCTGTTTGACATTTTTCCTGCTGATTATGTTTGCGGAAGGATCTGGGAAAATGTAGAGAATGATGCGCGTTATCTTTGTAGGTTTTTAATCACCCCTCTGTGATGGCTTACATTACCTGAATAATTGACTCACAAATGACTATAATTTCCATTCTTATGTGTTTTTTAACATCACGGACACAGTTGTTCTGAAATTTGTATGCATAGTGATATGTTACGGACTGTTTTGCTAAAGTGCCTTCCCGGCCAAGACTCTAACTCGCCTGAATTGCATAATGCCAACATTTGGGCATAGTGCCCAGAACTTTCATTCTTGGGTATCGCACCCACAGCTTCTCATCATACACTGATGAAGGGTCAGGCTCTCTATGAAAAGAACACATGGAAAATCATTCCCTGCAACTGTCTGTACTAATTCAACATTTTTTTCCACTTCAGGGTTGAGGTGGCTAACAGGTGGAGAGGGGCAATTTTTTTCGAGGGGGCACCAACGACCTTTCTCTCAGGTGCCAATTTATAGTGGATTACAATCCTTGTTTGACTTGCTATTTGAAGATGAAGGGACATAACTTGTTGAAGTTTGTAAATATCATCAAGGCAAGGAAAGATTTTTTTTCACCTCTTGGATGGTTGGAGTCTGGAACGAACTTCCTGAGAGGGTGGTGGAGGCAGGTACGACCGAGGTGCTAAAAAGGGAATTGGATTACTATCTAAAAAGCAAGAATGTGCAAGGTTACAGGGATAAGGCAGAGGAGTGGGATTAGGTCAGATGTCTTTCAGCGAACCAGTGCAGACTCGATGGGCCGAATGGCCTCCTTCTGCACTGTAAAGATTCTGTGAAATTCTGTGATGTATTAATACAATTGGGGAGTATTTCCGACTTTGGGAGATTGTGTAAAATTAGTCAAATTTGTTCAGCCACCGATTCATTGTTTGAATGGAAACAAATATCAGGCGAGATGCATAACACTCAGCTGAATCAATTTTGCCTGTTTTACACTACTGCCCAAATCCCAGTTAAATAACAGGAGGTTTTTAGCTCAAGCTAGAGAATCCAGCAGGGTCATAGTCTCTGAATAAGAGACTGGCCATTTAGGACTGACACGATGAGAAATATCTTCATACAGACATACAAATGAGAAACAGAAGTAGACCATTCAGTCCCTCAAGACTGTTACGCCATTTGGTAAGATCATGGTTGATCTAATGTTGCCTCAACTCTACTTGCTTTGCGTCCTGACGTATACCCTTTGACTCCTTTGTCAATCAAGAATCCATCTAACTCAGCCTTAAAAATATTCAATGGTCCTGCCTCCACCTCTCTTGGGAAGAGGATTCCGAGACTAAAGGCCTGCCGAGAGAAAGAATTTCCCCTAATCTACATCTCAAATGGGAGACTCCTTATTTTTAAACTGTGTCCCCTAGTTCTAGCCTCTCCCAAAAGTGGTAACATCCCTTCTGCATCCACCCTGTTAAGACCCTCAGGATCTTGTGTGTTTCAATACGATCACCTCTCATTCTCCTGAATTTCAGAGGATAAATTGGCCCAATCTGTCCATAATTTCCGCTTAAGGTAAACCCTTCATCCCAGAAATCATTCAAGTGAAGCTTCTCTGAACTGCTTTTAATGCTTCTAATTAATATCGTAGGGAGACCAAAACTGTACACCGTACTCCTGCACTCCAGATGTGTTCTCACCAAGGCCTTTTACAATTGAAGCTGAATTTCCCTACTTTTATATTCCATTTCCATTGCAATGAATGACAACATTCCATTTGCCTTTCTTTTTTTTGATAAACAATTTTCTCAAGACATTTTGGCACAGTAAACAACAACAATATAAAACAGTGTGCAAAAAAACAATCATTATCCCCCTCCTACAAGGACCAGCCTAACTACCCCCCTAATCTACGTAACCCTAACCCTACCCATCCCCCCCCCCCTCCCCCCTGCTGATGATTAATTTTCCGTGAAATGGTTGCCACCTCCGGGCGAACCCTGACAGTGACCCTCTCAAAGCGATCTTAATTTTCTCCAGACCGAGAAGGCTCGCCATATCCAATAGCCAGGCCTCTGACTTCAGAGGTTTTGAGTCCCTCCATGCCAACATAATTCGTCGCTGGGCTACCAGGGAAGCAAAGGTCAAAATGTCAGCCTCTCTCTCCTCCTGGATTCCCGGGTCCTCCGAAACCACAAAAATAGCCACCTCTGGACTCATCACCATCCCTATTTTCAGAACCCGGGACATAACATCCGCGAACCCCTGCCAGTACCCCCTGAGTTTTGAACATGCCCAGAACATGGACATGGTTCACCAGCCCTCCCGAACATCTGGCGCACCTGTCCTCCAATCCAAAAAATTTACTCATCCAGGCCACTGTCATGTGGGCCCAGTGGACGACCTTGAATTGAATCAGGCTGAGCCTGGCGCATGCTGCGGTCGCGTTTACCCTGCTCAACGCCTCAGCCCATAAGCCCTCTTCTATCTCGTCCCCGAGTTCCTCTTCCCACTTAAGCTTCAGCTCCTCGGCCTGTGACTCCTCTGCCCCCATAAGTTCTTTATATATATCCGAGACCCTCCCCTCCCCCACCCATCCACTGGATACTACCCTGTCCTGGATCCCCCCCGAGTGGCAGGCGTGGGAAGGATGGAATCTGTCTGCGTAGAAAGTCCCGCACCTGCAAGTACCTGAACTCATTCCCTCTCGCCAGCCCAAATTTCTCCTCTAATGCCCTCATGCTCAGGAAGCTGCCTTACAAGAACAAATCCCCCATCCTCTCAATCCCAGCCCTCCGCCATGCTCGGAACCCACCGTCCATATTCCCCGGGGCAAATCGGTGATTGTCGCAGATTGGGGACCATACCGATGCTCCCATTCCCCCCACATGCCTTCTCCATTGGCCCCAGATCCGCAAGGTCGGCACCACTATAGGGCTGGTGGAGTACCATGCCGGTGGGAGCGACACGGGCACCGTAACCAGGGCTGCCAAACTGGTGCCCCTGCATGAAGCGGCCTCCATCCGCCCCCAAACCGATCCTGCTCCCACCATCCACTTCCTTATGAGAGCTATCTTGGCCACCCAGTAGTAATTACTAAAGTTTGGCGGCCCCAGCCCCCCCTCCCCTCGGTTCCTCTTGAGCATCAACCTCCTCACCCACGGGGACTTTCCCGCCCACACAAATCGCATTATCATTTTATTAACCTTCTTGAAAAAAGACCGCGGAATGAAAATGGGGAGACACTGGAAGATGAACAGGAATCTCGGGAGGATCATCATTTTAACCGTCTGTACTCTCCCTGCTAGTTCCAGTTGAGCACATCCCACCTCCAGAACTCAGCCCTCATTTGCTCCATCAACCGAGATAAGTTCAACTTGTGCAGACGGCCCCAGTCCTGCGCCACCTGTATCCCTAAGTATCTAAAACTGTCCACTACTAGCCTGAACGGCAGCCCCTCAAATTACCCTCCGGCCCCTCGCCTGGACTACAAAAAACTCACTCTTTGCCATGTTCAATTTGTAGCCTGAGAACCGGCTGGATTCCTTCAGGATTCCCATGATTTCATCCACCCCAGCCACTGGATCCGAGATGTATAAGAGCAGGTCGTCGGCGTACAATGAAACTCTGTGTTCCACCCCCCCCACCCCCCGTACCAGCCCCTTCCAACCCCTAGAAGCCCTCAGAGCAATTGCCAGCGGCTCTATTGCTAGCGCAAACTGCAGTGGGGAGAGGGGACACCCCTGCCTTGTCCCAAGGTACAGTCTGAAATAGTCAGATGTCGTCCTGTTAATCCTCACACTCGCCTCCGGAACCTGGTACAACAGTCTGACCCAGACGATAAAGCCCTCCCCGAACCCAAATCGTCCCAGCACCTCCCATAAATAGTCCCACTCGACCCGGTCGAAAGCCTTCTCGGCATCCATTGTCTCAACTACCTCTACCTCCCTACTCTCCGAGGGCATCATGATCACATTCAGCAGCCTTCTTAGGTTGGCCATCAGCTGCCTGCTCTTGATGAATCCATAATAACGTCTGGCACACAGTCCTCAATCCTAGCAGCCAAGAGCTTGGCCAGTATTTTAGCATCTACATTGAGCAGATGCTATAGGAACCACATGCCTCTGGGTCTTTGTCCCGTTTCAATATCAGGGAGATGGTGGCCTGTGACATCGTCGGGGGTAACACCCCTCTGTCTCTTGCCCCACTAAAAACCCTAACCAGCACTGGCCCCACTATCTCGGAGAACTTTTTGTAAAAATCCATCCGGCCCCGGGGCTTTACCCGATTGCATGGCCCTCAAGCCCCTCAATATTTCTTCAGTCTTGAACGGGGCCCCCAACCCGTCCACCAATCCCCTGCCCACTTTTGGGAAGGTCAGTCGATCCAGAAAGCGCCTAATCCCCTCTAGCCCGGGGGGAGCTGGCGGGGTGGGGGGGGGGGTGGGCGTGGTTCCGAGGTGTAAAGCTTACTATAGAAGTCCCTGAACACCTTGTTCAGTCCTGCCGGATCTCCTATCAAGTTTACGCCCCCGCCCCCCCCCCCCCATTGACTACCTTCCCTATTTCCCTGGCCGCTTCCCTCTTCCTCAGTTGCTGTGCCAGCATTCGACTGGCTTTCTCCCCGTGCTCGTAAATCGCACCCCTCGCCTTCCTGAGCTGCTCCACAGCCTTACCTGCGGACAACACCCCAAACTCAGTCTGTAGCCTTCGTCGTTCCCTTAATAGCTCTGCCCTCGGTGTCTCTGCGTATCTCCTGTCTATCTGTAAGATCTCCCTTGCCAGTCGATCCGTTTCTGCCCTGTCCGTCCTGTCCCTATGTGCTCTAATCGAAATCAGCTCCCCTCTCACCATTGCCTTCAGCACCTCCCAGAGCACCGCAGCTGAGACTTCCCCTGTGTCATTGAACTGCAGGTAGTTTTACATACATGTCCTCACCCTCTCACACACCGCCTCGTCCGCCAACAAACCGACCTCCAGCCTCCATTGAGGGCGCAGAAAACTTTCCTTGCAGATCTGCAGATCAACCCAGTGTGGGGCATGGTCCAAAATAACGATCGCCGAATATTCTACATCTGTCACTCCCGCTAACAAATCCCTGCTCAAGATGAAAAAATCAATTCGGGAATACACCTTATGGACATGTGAATAGAACAAAAACTCCTTCCCCGTCGGCCGACTAGCCCTCTATGGATCAACCCCCCATTTGCTCCATAAACCCCCTCAATACTTTCGCCATTGCCTGCAACTTACCCATTCTTGAACACGACCGGTCTAGGCCGGGATCAAGGACTGTGTTAAAATCCCCTCCCATAATCAGCCTGTGCGAGTCCAGGTCAGGTATCTTCCCCAGCAGTCTCTTGATAAACTCCACATCATCCCAATTCGGGGCATATACATTGACCAAATCTACCCTCATCCCCTCGAGCGTACCACTCACCATGACAAATCTGCCTCCCCCATCCGAGATTGTGCTGCCCGCCTCAAATTGCACCCGCTTGTTGACCAAAATCGCAACCTCCCTGGTTTTAGTGTCCAGCCCCGAATGAAAGACCTGGCTAATCCAGCCCTCCCTTAATCTGACCTGGTCAGCCACTTTCAGATGGGTCTCCTGAAGCATTATTACGTCCACCTTGAGCGCCCTCAAATGCGCGACCACATGTGCCCTCTTTACCGGCCCGGTTAACCCTCTAACATTCCAGGTGATCAGCCTGGTTGAGGGGCACAATGCCCCCCCCCCCCCGATCAGCCATCCCCTTTCTTGGGGCCACCCCCAGCCCTTGTGTCGCGCTTCCCCCGGCCCGCCTTCTGGCAGCCCCCACCTCCGACCTCCTCCATGTCCCGCACCTAAGTCCCTCCCTCGTCAGCAGAACAACTACCCCCCCCCCCCAGCAACAACACCCTGTAACCTAACCCCTGCCATAAACTAACTAAATACACCCTCCCCCCACCTGGCTTCCGTAGACCAGCTCACCCAGCTAGCCTGGTGACTCTCGGCTCCGGCGCCAACAAGTCTCCCACCTATTGTTCCCTCTGACCCAACCCCCCCCCCCCCCACCCACCAACACCATTTCCCCAAACCAGCCATCCTTGAGCAATTGCTCTGAAAAGAAACAAACAAAACAAGAAACATTCAAAACCCCAACGCTAGTGCAAATCAAATAAAACAGAATAAGTAATAGGCACTTCCAACTACCACGATCCAAACACAAACAACCCCCAGCACCACATACCTTAACTACCCTCTTTTTCCAACAAAAACTCGAATACAGGAGAGAAATTGAAAAACCAGGAAAAAAAAACACCATAGCTCCAGAAAAATGTGTAAACATCGCTCAGTGTCTTTTTAACACAAGTCCAAAAAGTCCTCAGTTCGGCACCAGTCCTTCTTTCTTGGCGAAGTCCATCGCATCCTCGGGCTCCTCAAATTAATGGTGACGTCCCTCATGTGTGACCCACAGGCGCACCGGATACAGCAGCCCAAACTTCACTTTCTTCTTAAACAGAATCTCTTTGACTTGCCTGTTGCCTGCCCTTCTTCTGGCCACCTCCACGCTCAGGTCCTGGTAGATGCGCAAGACACTGTTATTCCAATGGCAGCTCTGCGTGCGCTTGGCCCACTGTAGCACCCGCTCCTTGTCCAGGAACCTATGAAACCGGACCACCATCACTCTGGGGGGAGGGGGGCGCACGCTCGCAGCTGCCTCACCAACGCCCTGTGCACCTTCACCAGGCGAGGGAAGGTATCATCTCCCAGCAGCTTCTGGAACATGCCCGCCACATACGCTGTGGCACCCTCTCCCTCAGCCCCCTCCGGGAGACCAACGATTCTCAAATACTGCTGAAGAGACCTATTTTCCAGGTCCTCCACCTTTTCCAGGAGCCTTTTTTGTTGATCCTTCAGCCCCTCCATCTCCGCCTCCACCACCGTTTGGTGATTTTCCTGCTCCTCCAGCGCCATTTCCATCTTCTGGATCGTCCGATCCTGGGCATCCAGCCTATACTCCAGGCGCTCAATAGATTTCTGAATCGGGTCTAAACTGTCCCGCTTCAACGCGATAAAGCCCTCTTGGATGACCTTCAACAGATGCTCTGTTGTTGGCTGGGCTGTATGCGCTGGGATCCGGACATCGGCCATATTGTCCTCAGCAGCAGCTGCTGCACTGCCTTTGTTTGCCCACTTCTTCAGCTGTTTGTGATTCTTTCTGCTTCTTAATTCCATACACCTGTGTCTGGAGTCAGTGCCTGAGTGCCTATGCCTTCCGATCCAGCGCTGAAAAGTACAAAAAAGTCGGGGTAAAATGTCCAAAAGTCCGACTGGATCGAGAGCCACCAAATGTGCGACTTACTCCTCCATAGCCGCCACCGGAAGTCTCCATTTGCCTTTCTAATCACTTACTGTACCTACAGACTCACCTTTGGTGATCTGTGTACCCGGACACCCAGATCCCTCTGTACCTCAGAGTTTATAATCTCGCTCTTTTTTCAAAAAAAGTTGCTTTTCTATTCTTGCTGCCAAGGTTGACAAGTTCTAATTTCTTTCATATTATACTCCCATCTGTCAGGTTTTTGCCAACTCACTTGATCAATCAATATCCCTTTACCGACTCCCTATGTCCTCTTCACAATTTACTTTCCTATCTATCTTTGTTCCATCAGCAACTTTAGCAATCATACATTTGGTCCCTTCATTCAAGTCATTGGTCTGGATTGTAAATAGTTGAGGACCCAGCACTAACGCCTCATTAGTTGCAGCTTGACAACACAAAAATGACCCTTTTCCCCTGCTCTTTGTTTTCCGTTAGCTAGCCAATCCTCTCTCCATGCTAATATGTTACCCCCTATTATATCTTATTTTGTGTGGCAACCTTTGATGTGGTACCTTGTCAAATTCCTTTTGGAAATCCAAATTCATCATATTTACAGGTTCTCCTTTATCCATATTGCTTGTTACTTCCTCAAAAAACTCTAATAAATTAGTCAAACAAAAGACCATAAGACATAGAGGCAGAATTAGGCCACTTGGCCCATCAAGTCTGCTCTGCTATTCAATCATGGCTGATATTTTTCTCATCCCCATCCTCCTGTATTCTTCCCATAACCCCGATCTCCTTATTAATCAAGAACCTATCTATCTTTGTCTTAATGACATGATTTCTCTTTCACTAAACCATGCTGACTCCAACAATTGCATTACGTGCCCTGCTACCGCCTCCTTGATAATAGTAGTTAGCACTTTCCCATGCCAGATGTCAGTCTCCCTCCTTAATTTGTTATTTTCCAGATCAAAAGGAACTTTGGAAAATTAAAATCAATACATATAGTAGCTGCAGAGCCACTTCTTTTAAGACCCTAGGATGATGCCTATCAGGTCTTGGAGACTTGTCACCCTTTAGTTCTATTAGTTTTCTCAGTATCCTTTACTTTGAGCAGGTAACCATCTTGATTGTATGAGCAACATCCTTAATAAACCTCTCATCGTGTTTTACAAGAATCCAGAATGTGGGCACCTTCATAACTTTTCTCTTTGTGGCAGCAAAGAAATATAACATGAGTGAAAATTGGCAACAGGATTGAGGCAGAAAAATCACAGGAAAGTAGATTTTTGTTGACGAACTGTGGGGTGGGTTCGGGAACAACAAACGATTCTTGGGACACACTGGTGTCGGGCGAAGAACTGCCGCCGATGTTTTAACAAATGTTTTCGACAGTAACTGTGAGTAAGAAGATCGACAGTTGGGGATGAGTGGCTTGCACTGATGTGAGTGGGGTCTGGGCTGCAGGGATCATGCATGTGGCAAAGCTAAACAGGCTGTGGGAAACGGGGATTTTGAAGCCTGCCAACTCTGCATGGCCACGACTTGGTTTAAAAGCCAAAATACTCAGAAATAAAAGGGGAAAGAATTTCTAGTTGCTTGTTCAAGCGATTGCTAGTGCTATATTTTCCAACACATTTGGAAGGGAGGAAGCGTAGAACCTCGGAACCGAGATCCAAAAATGGAAGCAAAAATGGGAGGCACGGACACATTTGATGAGAATTATGAAACATGGAATTCATATGAAGAAAGATTCTAATTGTTTTTAATTGCTAATCAGACACCGGAGGACCGAAAGGTCACAACATTTCTCAACTCAGTTGGCCGTAAAAAGTTAAGCCAATACAGGATGTTGTTCACCCAGCAAAACCAGGAGATAAGTCCTTCAGTGAATGAATGAAAATGTTAGAGGGACATATCTCTCCAAAACCGTTATTGATTGTAGAAAGGTAGTCAGAAAGAAGGCAAAACCAATTGACAGTTTAGAATGTCTTTAAGAAGATTAGCTAGATATTGTGAATTTGGTTCAACACTTGATGATGCGCTTCGAAATAGGATGGTTTGTGGATTACACAGTGAAGCTATTCCGAGGAAGCTGCTTACTGTAAATAATTTCACTCTAAAAGCTGCTGTGGAAGTTACCATATCCATGGAGCTTGCTACGAGAGAAGCTTCGGAGATAGGGGCTGGAGTGAAGATCCACAAGATGGATACCTCCAGGAACAGGGCGGCAAAGGTGCAACCATGTCACCATTGTACACAGGTTAGACACTCAGCAGGGGAATGCTGGAGTAAATCGAATACATGCAAGAACTGTGGCAAGAAGGGCTACTTTGCCGAAGTCTGTTGGGCTCAGAAAACCTATACACCAAGAAGGTGCAAGAAGAATATCAAAAGCAAACAATCGAGTTATGTCTACTAATTACTGATTAAGCTCAGAATCACTCAAAAGACAGCGAAACCAAGCTACTGCAAGGGCTTAAGCTAGGCATCTTGTCAATGCAGGGTGATCAACAACATCTTTGGGCATATTCAAAACTTGAAGGTCATGACATTAAAATTGAAGTGGATACATACACAGCAGTCCAATGCACTGGTCAGAAGAATGTGAACATGCAGCCAATGAAGTGAAAGAAGCTTTAATGAAGCAAGAGCTGTTGGTCCATTGTAATCCAAAATGAAGTGGCAAAAAGCTTGCGAGGCCTCACCCTATGGGTGCTGTCATCTCACACATTTTGCCTTCGGGAGAGGAACGACCTGCTTCACACACAAATCTTACAAGTGCAGAAATGAATTACACACAGCGACAAAAAGCTTTGAACATCATTTTTGGTGAAAGAAAGTTCCACTTTATGGGCGTCTTTTTACTCTTTAAACGAATCATCGAACCTTGACTACAATCTTTGCGTCGTATAAAGGTATTCCTTCATTGGCAGAAAGTAGATTACAAAGATGGTCATTGATATTGTCACCGTACATACTTAAAGTGTCCAGTATCGGCAATCTGTGCAACAATCAAATGCTGATGCTTTATTACGATTGCTGTTATAGGTCAAGCATTACCCAGAAGAAAGCTTTATCGATATTTTGTATTTTTGCTTGTGGCTAGTGTACCTGTGATTTCCCCTCAAGTTCAAAGATATACAAGAACAAATGCAGTGATGGGGAAGGTGATGGACTCAGTCCGGAAAGGAACGATGCCATGTTCATAAGAAAAATCCAGACCTCAAGCCCTACATCACATGATGACAGTGTAGACTGGAGTTATGTTGTGGGGAAATCCATGTGATTATTCCTCTGTGCTTACACGGTAGAGTCGTGGACCAACTGCGTGAGGGAGATCCTGGTATGGTGAGGATGAAGGAATTGGCATACAGTTATTTTTGGTAGCCAGGATTAGGCGCTCGAATTGAAGAGTCTTTGGCAATGTCAATCTTGCACAAAACTAAGAAACAGTCCCATCTGTGGGAATGGCCAACTCAGCCATTACAGAGAATACACATTGATTCTGCTGGCGCATTGGAGGGACATATTTTCTTGGTGATTGTGGCCATGCGTTCGAAATTGGCAGAAGTCACAATAATGAAGTCAATGATGGCTGAGCAGATCATTGAGAAACAAGACAAAATATTTGCAAGATTTGTAACACCGGAGCAGATTGTAGTGATAACGGTATACAATTTGCTTTGAAGGAGATTGAGGACGACTTGAAAGAGAACGGTATGCACCGTATCAAGTCAGCTTCATATCATCCTGCAATGAATGGATTGGCCGAACCTTTTGTGCAACCATTAAAGCATTCTATCAAAGCGTCGAAGGACCAGGATATTATCAAGAAGAGTAAATAAATTTCTAATATCTTACCAGAACAATGTGCATGCTATCATGCAAAGTTCACCGGCAATGCTGTTGTTCAAGAGGAAACTCCAAATATAGTTGGATTGTTTACTTCACCTGACACTTCAGAGATTGTCAAACAACAACAACAAACACAAATTGTTGGAGGGAGAAAATCTCAAAGATGAGTATGTAACCAGGGAGAGAGAGTGTTAGCTGGGTATTACACCACAAATAAGAAATGGGTACCAGCTATGATCCGAGCAGAGGCAGATCCAATATCATACACCGTACTGATGGACGATGAAAGAGTTTGGCAACATCATGCTGATCAGTTACTTGCTGCATGAAGTGAGTTTACAGAAACTACTCAAGAGGTTCTACCTTTAGCAGATCTGGAGAGCTACACTTTGGAACAGAGGCCAGAGAGAGTGACAAGTTCAGATTCTGTTTCTGAGGAGTATTCAATGCCTATAGTGACAGATACTGAAACAACTACTCCAGAAATATCATCTACAGAAAGGAATGAGGACACTTCTGAGGTCACAAGTAGCCGATTTCAAGAACGCCAATCTGTAGCAAAAAAGGAGCAGATATTCACTGTTGAGACTGTCTTCTTGAATTCATAGAATCCATGCAGTGCAGAAGGAGGCCATTCGACCCATTGAGTCAGCGCCGACCCTCCAAAAGAACACTCTACCTATGCCCACTCCTCCGCCCTATCCCCGCAATCCTGTGCATTGATCATGGCCAATTCATCTACCTTATAAATAAAAGCAAATTATTGTGGATGCTGGAAATTGAAACATAAACAGAAAATGCTGGACAATCTCAGCAAGTCTGACAGCATCTGTGGAGAGAGAAGGGAGCTAACGTTTTGCGTCTGGATGACTCTTTGTCAAAGCTCACCTACCTTGCACATCTTTGAACAGTAAGGAGCAATTTAGCATAGCCAATCCATCTAACCTGCACATCTGTGGACTGTCTTGAATTGTACAAATGTTTAGAAATAACATATCAGAGGCTTTGTTGTATAAATGTTGATTGCTGTCATTGCACTAATGAAGTAAAGAGGAAGGGGTGTTACGTATCTGGGAATACATTTTTGCTGGTTCCGCATCACGCGATGTGCAGTGACGTGAGTGTTTGTGAGGGTTTCCAGCGGATCACCATCTTGATTGTATAAGCAACACCCTGAATAAACCTCTCATCATGTTTTACAAGAACCCAGAGTGTGGGCACCTCCATACCTTTTCTCTTTGCAGCAACAAGAAATTTAACAGGGATAATATGTGAAGATGGTGTTGAGGTATAATTTGGGTCATGATCTAATTGAATGGCAGATCAGGCACAAAGGGTTGGTTCGTTCCTAATCCTATTTCTTACGTTCTAAAGTGTTCTGTCTGCATGAAAAATTATGTGATTCACTGAGCGAATAGAGAGAAGCTCAGGCTCTTGCTGCTGAATTGATCACTACACCACCATAATTTTAGTGGGAACCTCGTTTGCACATGTCACCTCTTTGAGTGTCCACTTTCTGTTGAATCATACTCCTGTGATGTACCTTGGGATATTGGCACAAGCTGTTGCCAACCAAGGTTTCCATGATTATTATTTCCAGGTGACCAAGGGCTGTTCAAAGTTCTGAAGAAGAGTCACATGGACTTGAACTGTTAACCCTGTATCTCTCTCCACAGATGCTGCCTAACCTGCTGAGTCTTTCCAGCATTTTCTGTTTTCATTTTCATCAAAGAGGTCGTGTGAAGGAGTGGCTTAATGGAGACTGCAAGAGAGAGAAAGAGACAGGGAGTCAGTAAAGGTTTGGGGAGAGAATATCAGAACTTAACAACCTGCATAGCTGAAGGCACGGCAGTGGATGGTGGGATATGCAAGAGGTCAGAATTGGAGATCATGGAGGGTTATAATAGAAATAGAGAAAATACGAGCAGGAGTAGGCGATTCAGCCCTTCGAGCCTGCTCCGCCATTCATTATGATCATGGCTGCTCATCCAACTCTGTAACCTGTTCCCACTTTTCCCCCATTTCCTTTCATCCCTTTAGCCCCAGGAGCTGTATCTAACTCCTTCTTGAAGACATGGGCGGGATTCTCCATTGGCCGACGCTGAAATCGCATAACTTGATTGGGCGGAGCATAGGTTCCGACGCCAAAATTGCAGCGAGGCACCAATTTGACCGGGCATGCCGTCGAAGACTCCGGCTGAGCAGGGAGACAGTGCGACATATCTGCCAGATCAAGGCACACCTGGCACTGCGGGGGTATGGGGGAGGACACCCGCTCCCAGTGGCCATCAAGGTGATGGTCGCCCTGAACGTTTATGCGACGGGTCCCTTCCAGGTGCTGAGAAGGGACCTAGCCCCTATAACTAAACTGTGCCCTGCACCCGTGCCAACTTAACTAGTGTCTAACTTTCTGGCCTTTCCGGCCCTTTCTGTCTTGGTGGATCCCCAGACGGTACAGCAGGAATGGAGGCGGCCGGATGTGATTCCCGCCCTGCGACCTGGGTCCCTGTTGGCGGCCATCTTCTGGGACGACCAGGCATGGATGGGCCAGCTGCTGCTCGGGCGTCCCAGGTGGTGTAGTGCCGCCCTGTTCTGCCTTCTGCCCACGAGATGCACCAGGGACAGGAGGGGGGGAATCCAAAGTGCTACGGTATTCTGGCACCTCCTCTGTGGGAGTCACCGACACAAGCCCCATCGCCTCTCCTCCTTGGTCTCGACCAGGGTCTGCATGTTCACGGCCATGGAGCACAGGGAGTGGACCATCTCTGACTGCGCCACTTCACCCATTGACTGTGCCATCTCCCTCTGTGTCTGAGCCATGTCGGTCAGTGCCTGGGAAATTCCGCAGATGTCCCCAACCATGGCCTGCTATGACTGAGCCACGCCCAGGAGCACTGCTGCAATGTCCAGGTGGCTCTGGCACATGGCTGCCTGTGAGACGGCAGCCCTATCCTGGGCCTCGGCCATTCCTGCACAGAATGCCCCAGGCCTTGGACATGCTGATCCATAGCTAAAACACCCGCCCCCAATACCTCCACTGCGGACGCCCCGCACACGGTTTTGGCCTGGGTGGCATGCATGGTCGGCACCATCTCCTGCTCCTGCCCGTGGTCCAACTGCGCCTTCAGGTGCTAGATGCTCGCTGCCAACCCCTCATGTAGTCCCTGGCTCTGCAATGGCACCTCCACGATTGATGGGACTGTCCGTTCCAGACGCCCGAAACCTGTCTGCATGGCAGCTAGTTCCTGGGGTCGGCCCGCCCTCCAACCGTCCATCCCTCGGGTGTTCATACCTCCACCTGCTGTATCAGACTAGCTGTGTGGTGCATCCCAGGAGCCTCTTCATTAAAGTGCCCAACCGAGGTGAGTGTCTCTGGGATGGTGGAGGGTGGCGGAGACAGCTGTGACGCGAAATCCATGTCCTCCTCTCACTCGAGCTCCGGGGTGTCCTGATTTTCGGATGAATGAAATTAAATGAAAATGAAAAATGAAATGAAAATTGCTTATTGTCACAAGTAGACTTCAATGAAGTTACTGTGAAAAGCCCCTAGTCGCCACATTCCGGCACCTGTTCGGGGAGGCTGTTACGGGAATTGAACCGTGCTGCTGGCCTGCCTTGATCTGCTTTCAAAGCCAGCGATTTAGCCCTGTGCTAAACAGCCCCTATAACAGCCCAGATGGACGGCTGGTGTCCGAGCTGCTCTCATCATTGTTGCTTGGCTCACGATGGCTCCAGTTGTGGCACTGGCGGGTGTCGGGGGACACCAAATGGGCCTGCCCCAGCTCCAGCAGGTCCTGCAAGACACAAGACAAGATGCAGGATTAGACCGCAGGATGGGATGGTAGGGGTGAGTATGTGGTGCGTGTGGTGTGATGTTGGGGTGAAGGTGGGAGGAGGGTTTGGGGGTGATGTTGGGGGGGGGGTGGAGGGGGAGGTTTGACACATTTTTCATGGGGAACTGCAACTCAGCAGGGTCTCACTTCCTTGCCCGCGGCCAAACTCCACCGCGGCGACCTCCCTTTCCTCTGGGCCATCCCATGTCTGGGGCCCTCTGCTCTGCCATGATGAGGGGCCGCAAGTCCAGCAGTCCCCCCTCCAGTCTTCCCCTCTCCCTCCCAGCGGTTTTGGGTGGCCTTCTCATGGGAGGGGCCAAACAGAAAACGACAGTGTTAGACAGTCCGCCACATGCAGCCCAAGGGGGTTGGTAGCTGGGGGCCTCAGTGACCAGGGCACGAGGCCATGGTGGCTGGTCTGGGTCACTCCATGTGGTGAAAGTGGGTGTTCGGCCGCGAACATGGGGTGGGCGGGGGGGGGGGGGGAATGGGCGTGGGTGGTGGCTAGGGTTATAGGCATGTGACGGAGTTGTTGCCAGGGGCACAGTGCTGCCAACACGGTGCCCACTGCCTCTACCACCTGCACCCAGGGATGGCGAATAACGGCGGCTGGCAGCCTCCTTTCCAGGTCGGGGTACAGCATCACCCACTTCCCCTCCACCGCATTCAGAAGGGTCTCCAACTCAGCCTCGGTAAGTGTGGAGCTGCTCTCCCTGCTGCCACCTTGTGGCTGGGATGTTGTGTGTGGGAAATGAAGTGTGTAATCACGGCTGCAGCTTGTCAGCCTCCTGAGTGTCAGTTGCGAAACCGGCAAATCCTGCACCGTCTCTCATTGGAATCGAATGTGTTCCACGTGGTGCCGGTGCCAGCCCCTCAACAGCAGCAGAATCGGTTCAGGTGCAGTGCCAGTTTTGCTGTCAGGAGTTCTGCACCAGCGTCAACACTTGGTCTTAGAAATGGAGAATCCAGCCCACAATGTTTGGCCTCAACTGCTTTCTGTGACAGAGAATTCCACAGGCTCACCACTCTCTGGGTGAAGACATTTCTCCTCACCTCTGTCCCAAATGCTTTACCCCGCATCTTCAGATTGTGGCCCTGGTTCTGGACTTCCCAGCCATCGGGAACATCCTAGTAATGTTCAAGGAGGCTACAGGGTTAGGGAGGGGTAATGCTATGAAGAGATTTTGACACTAGAATTTTGAGATTGAGGCCATTTGTATCATTTCTGCAGGATTTGTGATGGCCTTCCCACGCGGTTAATAGCAGATAATCAGGAAAACAGGTCCAGGAATTTGAATGCAGTATCCTTAAATCTGTGTCGCTAAGTACTTCATGGAGCAGTGTTTCACTGACATCAGAGAGGTGACAGTCTGGGGTAGAAACAATCCTTTGCAAACATGACTTGTTAGAATCCCCCATAGAAACCAGTAGCTTTTAAAAAGGAACTCAAACCTCCAGTGAATAGCTGAAAGAATGGCATGTCAAGATTTTGCGTTTCAGACATTCACTGTAATGAATGACTAAGAGCACTATTAACTGAACACTATTTTTCTAGGCAACTTGTACCTTAAACCACAGAATGGAATACCCCCTTTCTTATGCTAAGCTCAACCAAACATTGCTGGTATATAAAGAACTACTGTTCTTTACGTGGGCGTACAATTTTCCCAGAAGAATCTGGGGCGAAATTCTCCAGTATCGGCGCAATGTCCGCCGACCGGCACCAAGAACGGTGCAAATCAGTCCGGCATCGCACCGCCCCAAAGGTGCGGAATCCTCCGCATCTTGGGGGGCCGAGCCCTAACCTTGAGGGGCTAGGCCCGCGCCGGACTGATTTCTGCCCCGCCAGCTGGCGGAAAAGGCCTTTGGTGCCCCGCCAGCCGGCACGGAAATGACATTGCCGGGCGGCGCATGTGCGGGAGCGTTCGTGGCCACTCACGGCATCCCCGCGCATGCGCTGTGGAGGGAGTCTCTTCCGCCTCCGCCATGGTGGAGACCGTGGCGAAGGCGGAAGGAAAAGAGTGCCCCCACGGCACAGGCCCCTCCGCGGATCGGTGGGCCCCGATTGCGGGCCAGGCCACCGTGGGGGCACCCCCTGGGGCCAGATCACCCCGCGCCCCCCCCCAGGATCCCGGAGCCCGCCCGCGCCACCTTGTCCCGCCGGTAAGAGAGATGGTTTAATCCACGCCGGCGGGACAGGCATTCTAACTGCGGGACTTCGGCCCATCTGGGCCAGAGAATCGCGGGGGGGGGGGGGGCCCGCCAAACGGCGCGCCGCGATTCCCGCCCCCGCCGAATCACCGGTGCCAGAGAATTCGGCAAACGGCGGGGGCGGGATTCACGCCAGCCCCCAGCGATTCTCCGACCCGGTAGGGGGTCGGAGAATCTCGCCCAAGAAGTGATTCTTAGGTCCCGGTGGTTTATATCCTGGGGCGAAATTCTCCGGAAACGGCGCGATGTCCGCCGACTGGCGCCCAAAACGGCGCAAATCAGTCGGGCATCGCGCCGCCCCAAAGGTGCGTAATGCTCCGCATCTTTGGGGGCCGAGCCCCAACCTTAAGGGGCTAGGCTGGCGCCGGATGAATTTCCGCCCCGCCAGCTGGCGCGGAAATGACATCTCCGGGCGGCACATGCGCGGGAGCGTCAGCGGCAACTGACGGCATTCCCGCGCATGCGCAGTGGAGGGAGTCTCTTCTGCCTTCGCCATGGTGGAGACCGTGGCGAAGGCGGAAGGGAAAGAGTGCCCCCATGGCACAGGCCCGCCCGCGGATCGGTGGGCCCCGATCGCTGGCCAGGCCACCGTGGGGGCACCCCCCGGGGCCAGATCGCCCCGCGCCCCCCCCAGGACCCCGGAACCCGCCTGCGCCGCCTTGTCCCGCCGGTAAGGTAGGTGATTTAATCTACGCCGGCGGGACAGGCAGTTTAGCGGCGGGACTTCGGCCCATCCGGGCCGGAGAATCGCGGGGGCTGGCCCGCCAACCAGCGTGCCGCGATTCCCGCCCCTGCCGAATATCCGGTGGTGGAGAATTCGGCAACCAGCGGGGGCGGGATTCACGCCAGCCCCTGGCGATTCTCCGACCCGGCGGGGGGTCGGAGAATCTCGCCCCATGTGTATGATTATTCCAAGACTATCTGTAGCCTTACAATGGCTTCCTTGGCGCCTCAGAAATGGGAATCCAGCCCACAATGTTTTGGCTTCAACTGCATAGCAGCATGAATCACATGGAACTTGTATCTAGGTAGAGCTGTTAATTAGCTATTCATGGGAGCCCAACTCTCATTTTGAAAGTAAATGGACAGTTTAAAGCACAGTTGTTTACAACCTGACATTCTTAATACTTCTGGGACTTTGGGGACTCACAGTCTCCACTGTTAACACACAGGCAGCTGCCATTGTCTCCAAGCATAAATACCTTGCGCCTTGTTGCAAGCAAAGTAATCTGAACCTTCCTTTGATCTCTAACAATCCAACCACCCGCACTTATTGCTGGGCACTCTTCAGAACAGGTCGCAGGACCCCCTTAATTTTACCTTAAATTTAATGGCACACTTCTGAAAAATAACAACCTTCCAAAATTCATAACGAGAACACTGTGTCCAGTATAATGTTGCATGGGCTCCACAGCAATCACTGCCTTAACTTTCCATTAACAACAGACAGTGCACTCAACATCCCTGCCTGGAATTTAGACAGAGGCTGCCCCTCATCAAACATACACCATAACATCATCAGAGACCCGAGTGAAATGTTGTGGGTGGCCCTTTGCGCTGTGTATCCAACGCCTCCTTTTATCGTCTGGAAGAATGCCGGTGGAAATTCCTCTCATTGGTACATATTTATACACAGCTGGGGAATATAGTCACCCAAATTAATCAGCTTGAAGTTCAGAACATAGACTATATGCATTTGAACAATGTCATTGCTATGGTTACCATTAAGTGAGGCGCTCATTGTTGACTTGGAACAAATTCTCTCTGTCATTGCATTGCCTTTTATAAGACATAGTTTGTCATACCTCAGCCACAACCAGACAGGTAGTTCCAATTATTTATGAACTGTAGAAATTTGAGGCATCCCTTTTCTTCCAGTCTTTAAACCATACTTTCCCCAAGTCAAAAGTTGTTCAGCAATCAGAGGAGAGAGGGTTTTCTCCTGCTATCTTCTTTCAACCTTGGCCAGTTCGATGAGCCATCGGCTTTTGGCATTTCTCTCAAAAGGTATAGCAGTGGGCCACTCGGCCCATTGAGCTTACTTTCCCCATTCAGCGCAATCAAGGCTAACCTTCGTCCTTAAGGTTACCATGAAGAAATGCCACCAGCTTTATTAATATATTGTTAATGCTTTGCTTTTGGAGCAATAAACCTCTGCCATATCTCTCCCTCAAACTGTTATTTTAGCCTTTTCCATTAACATAAAATGGTTGATAGAATCTTCGAGTTTAACAGCGCAGAAAGAGGCCTTTTGGCCCATCGTTTCTATGCCGGCCATCAAACACCTATCTATTCTAATCCTGTTTTTCAGCACTTGGTACATAACCGTGAATGCTATGCCGTTTCAAGTGCTCACCTAAATGTTTCTTAAATGGTGTGAGATGTCGGAAAGAGGGTCAGGAAGCCTGCATGCTAGTCTGCCTCCACTTAAGCCTTCTCCTCCACAGTTCCTGAAGTCAGCAGGGCCCAATAATCTGCCTTCACGTCTTCTAATGCGCAGGTTCCAATTTCCATCAGTCATTCCAGACAGTCGCCCACCAAAATACAAGCAGAGGATGACGCAGCCAACACATAAACCAGACTGGGGTGGAACTATTGTGGCAGTGCAAAGAGAGCTGAAAGTAGAAAACTGGGAGAAGGATTTCCACTCCGTTTCGTAATTTTTTTTGAACCAACATATTATTTCCAAGTTACTTCAGGATTGAAATGGGGCTACAATCTACTGGACAGGGCTGTTTTGTTTTTTTTGCAGATCATTTACTCTTTGGGTGAGTGACAGTTGTGGAGCAAAATCCAGTATCGATCAGCACAGTGCAGATGAAATAGCCATGACATTTTGAAGAGAAATTTGTGAACCACAAATATGAGAATGATAGATAGAGCATGACAGCACATAAATCAATACAAAATACCCAGATTCCTTAATGCCACGAGCTTCTTGGTGGATCTTTGCATTATCAGGAGCTAAGCAGAGGTTCACCACTCCTTGATTTGACTGTGCTTTAGTATTGACTGAATCGTCAGGAGACACTGGACTAATAACAATCAGGCTACCAATTCAAAATCTCCTCACTGAAACTAAATTCCATTCTCTTAAAGGGACTCAAAAGCTGAAGAGCTTCCTTAAACCCTGGGTGGATACTGTAAAGGGCAAAGGATGCTCAGAATGTGATGAGGTTTAAGTCGAGAGCTCTTGATGCTTCGCTAAAATGAAAACTCAGGCACTTTATCTTCCAGCTCACGGTCCAAAATTATTCTGTGGCTGGGCTTTCTGTCTTTTGGAAGACATATTGCTGTGAAGTTAACCATTTGTTCAGCAACGTTCTGCTCCTACAATCAAAATGATTTGTAAAACCATTGCAAAGACATTGAAATTATGATATTTTACATGTCTGTGTACTTGCCTGCTGCACTCAGCCTCCGATCACGTTGTGTATGACCTGCAAGCGAACCTAATGAACATTTGAGTTTTGCGGCTGGTAACCTCACGTCAATGACAAAGATTCAGTTACTGACAAGTTCACTCAGAATTGAAAGGAACTGAATCAATATCGCACCCTTCGCAACCTCGACACATCCCATTCCAGCCAACAAAGTACTTTTGAAGTGGAGTCGCAATTGTACTGTTGGAAATGCAGCATCTAATTCATGCACAGAAAGCTCTCACAAACAGCAACATAATGAATATCTGATCATTTGTTGCTCAGGGTACGAGTGTGGGTCTCTGAAGGCAATGAAGTCAAATCCATTTTCGAGAAACCCTGGCTAAGATGTATATCACCATTCATTTATCGCTGTAGGGTAGGTATGCTGGAGATCACTACCTTTTACCATAGATAACTTTCATTTCCACAGCTGGATAAAGGAGTGATTTTCCTGGGTGTCACAGAATTTTACAGCACAGGAAGACCCTTCAGTCCATCGTGGCTGTTCTGGCCATCAAGCACCTATCTATTTTAATCCCATTTTCCAGCACTTTGTCAGCAGCTTTGCGTGCTATGGCATTTCAAGTGCTCGTCTAAATGCTTCTGAAATGATGTGAGGGTTCCCGCCTCTACCATCCTTTCAGGCAGTGTGTTCCAGATTCCCACCACCCATTTTTCCTCAAATCCTATCAAAATCTTAGAATTTACAGTGCAGAAGGAGCCCATTCGGCCCATCAAGTCTGCACCGGCCCTTGGAAAGAGCGCCCTACTGAAACCCACGCCTCCACCTGTAACCCAGTGGCCCCACTTAAGGGCAATTTAGCCTGGCCAATCCACCTAACCTGCACATCTTTGGACTGTGGGATGGAAAGCGGAGCACCCGGAGGAAACCCACATGGACACGTGGAGAGCGAGCAGACTCCGCGCAGACAGTGACCAAGCCGGGAATCGAACCCGAGATCCTATAAGTGTGAAGCAGCTGTGCTAACCACTGTGCCACCATGCTGCCCATTACCTTAAATCTATGCCCCCCCCCTGGTTATTGACCCCTTAACTAAGGGGAAAGGTTTCTTCCTAACTACCCTATCCATGTCCTTCATAATTTTATACACTGTGCCGGGGTGTGTATAGGGTCGCAGCAGATACCCAGAAATCCGGTAGTTTGGAGTGGATACCGTAAATGAGCTCATTTAAATGAATATAAGAAAAATTGGGCGGTGCCCTTTACAATCAATTCATTGCAACTGAGCATAGAGCCCGCACGATCTCCATCTGTGTTGGATCGGAGGCTCCTGAGCTGCATATGAATCATTGTTCACTATCACTGATCTACCACAATGGGTGGCTGGTTAATGGGGAATACATTTGCTGCAAGAAACATTTCAAAAACAGGAGCTTCCGTAATTCTTGGCTCATTAATCTCAATAACAAAAACTTTCAATTCACTTGCTAAACAAAAAGGTGATTTTTAGCTTACATGATATTTCTAATTGAAGTACACGGCAGGTTTTGTGAATAGATAAAAGAAACAGCTAAAAATCAATGCTAAAGAACTTTGTGCACACTGGCATAATGCTTTTTGTTGGTTAGGGTCACTGTTTATCCGTGGAAATGTTGCAACTGTTTGAATTATAGCTTCCAGATGCTGTTCAAATGCACAACAGTAGCAGAGAGTGATTGCCTTCCTGGTCAAAACACAGTTTTACCAGATAACCCTTAGGCAAGTTGATTAGCAGTCAATGACATGGAGAGACTTGGCTCTATAACCGGACTAGCAATCTAGAGGCCTGAACTATTAATCCAGATGTATGAATTCAAATCCCATAATGCCTATTTGTGAACCTGACTAAGTTTAAAAAGTTATTAATCTGAAATAAAAGCTGGTACAAGCAGCGACCATGATTATTGTAAAAACCCAACTGGGTCACAAATGTTCTTTGGGGAAGGGAATGTGTTATCTTTGCCTGATCTAGCTACATGTGACCCTGGACACTCAGCAATATGGGTGGCATGGTAGCACAGTGGTTAGCACTGTTGCTTCACAGCGCCAGGGACCCAGGTTCAATTCCTGGCTTGGATCACTGTCTGTGCGGAGTCTGCATGTTCTCCCTGTGTCTGCGTGGGTTTCCTCCAGGTGCTCTGGTTTCCTCTCACAAGTCCTGGAAGACGTGCTTGTTAGGTGAATTGGGCATTCTGAATTCTCCCTCACTGCTCCCGAACAGGTGCCCGAGTGCGACGACTCGAGGATTTTCACAGTAACTTCATTGCAGTGTTATTATAAGCCAGCTCGTGACACTAATAAAGATTATTATTCTTATATTAATATTCCTCTGAAATGGCCCAGCAAGCTACTCATTTGTATCAAATACAACAAGGAAAAGCATAATAAGAATAAAAAGGGCTCTACCATTCGATCGAGACATTGGATTCGGATACAACAAAGCCCTTCTCCCGAATATCGGGGGATGTGCCAGTTGGGAGAGCTATCTCACATGCTAGTCAAGAAATAGCACAACATTGTCATACTGAGAATCATATCCATCAGGCAACATATCAATTTTCTTCATCACTTTCATCATCACAGATGCACCAGAGGCGTTGATGGTGCAGGGCTATCGAGTCAGGAGGAAATGGTTCTGGGAGTCTTCGACATTGACTCTGATCCTCAGGAAGTCTCAGAAACATAAGACCAGAAGACCAGAAGATATAGGAGCAGAATTAGGCCACTCGGCCCATCGGGTCTGCTCCGCATTCAATCATGGCTGATAAGGAACAAGGATAAGGAACCCTCCTGCTGATTACCATACCACTAGCTAAGCTGTTCTACAACACTGGATACTGCCTGACAATGTCCACAAACCACAGGACAGATCCAGTCTGGCCAATTACCATCCTTCTATCAGTCATGTTTTCTGATGAATACACAGTGCTAAAATTCATTCACAATTCCTCCAATCATGAAGCAGCCTGTTCCACAAGCAACAGGATCCAGGTCTTGGCAAATAAGTGTCACGCAACATTTGTGCACCACAAGCACCAGGCAATGACTATCTGCAACAAGAGTGAATTTAACCATCCCTCCATGACATTTAAGGGCATTGCCATCCTATCATGAACATCCTGAAGGTCACCAGACACTTTCGTGGAGCCGCCACATAAACCTAGCCCTAACCACATAAACACTGTGGGTACAAGAACAGGTCAGAAGCTGGGAATTCTTCAACAACTGGTTCATCTCATGTTTCCCCAAAACCTGTCCACCATGTACAAAGAAAAATCCAGGCGTGTGATGAAATACTCTCCAACTACCTGGACAAGTGCAACTCCAAAAACCTTCAAGAAACACCATTCAAAAAAGGACTCCATTGATTGGAACTATATCTTTCACCTTAAGCATTCACCCACTCTCCCACAGATGCAGGAACTCATCAAGGCTGCTTTGACAACAGTGCTCAAAGCCATGACCTATACCATCTGCAAGAACATGAGCAGCGGCAGCTTGAGAACACCGCCACACATCTCTCCAAGTCACACACTTTCCAGACAGGGGAACAGATCAACGTACCTTCATTGCCAGTAAACCAAATCCCGGCTCACCACACTGATTGTAATGATTCAAGAAGCAAACTTACCACCACCTTCTCAGGGGCAACTCGGGATGGGAAATCAATTCTAATCTTGCCAGCAATGCCACAATAAATGAAATAATAGATACCCAAGAGTGATTCAAAAGCAATAATCCCAATAATTCAGCGAAAGGCACAAACAGAAGACTGAGCATCCAGTGGCCAAATTGAAATGGATTCTTAGAATGCATCAAAGGTTGTTCCCTTAATCAAAGTGTTGTATGAACACAGAACAAAGAAAAGTACAGCACAGGAACAGGCTCTTCGGCCCTGCAAGCCCATGCCGACCATGCTGCCCGACTAAACTACAATCTTCTACACTTCCTGGGTCCGTATCCCTCTATTCCCATCCTATTCATGTATTTGTCAAGATGCCCCTTAAACGTCACTATCGTCCCTGCTTCCACCACCTCCTCCAGCAACGAGTTCCAGGCACCCACTACCCTCTGTGTAAAAAACTTGCCTCGTACATCTACTCTAAACCTTGCCCCTCGCACCTTAAACCTATGCCCCCTAGTAATTGACCCCTCTACCCTGGGGAAATGCCTCTGACTATCCACTCTGTCTATGCCCCTCATAATTTTGTAGACCTCTATCAGGTCGCCCCTCAACCTCCGTCGTTCCAGTGAGAACAAACCAAGTTTATTCAACCGCTCCTCATAGCTAATGTCCTCCATACCAGGCAACATCCTGGTAAATCTCTTCTGCACCCTCTCTAAAGCCTCCACATCCTTGTGGTAGTGTGACGACCAGAATTGAACACTATACTCCAAGTGTGGCCTAACTAAGGTTCTATACAGCTGCAACATGACTTGCCAATTCTTATGTTCAATGCCCCGGCCAATGAAGGCAAGCATGCCGCATGCCTTCTTGACTACCTTCTCCACCTGTGTTGCCCCTTTCAGTGACCTGTGGACCTGTACACCTATATCTCTCTGACTTCCATACACTAGGGGGTTCTACCATTCCCTACCTGCATTAGACCTTCCAAAATACATTACCTCACATTTGTCCGGATTAAACTCTATCTGCCATCTCTCCGCCCAACTCTCCAAACGATCTAAATCCTGCTGTATCCTCTGACAGTCCTCATCGCTATCCGCAATTCCACCAACCTTTGTGTCGTCTGCAAACGTACTAATCAGACCAGTTACATTTTCCTCCAAATCATTTATATATACTACGAACAGCAAAGGTCCCAGCACCGATCCCTACGGAACACCACTAGTCACAGCCCTCCAATTAGAAAAGCACCCTTCCATTGCTACTCTCTGCCTTCTATGACCTAGCCAGTTCTGCATCCACCTTGCCAGCTCACCCCTGATCCCATGTGACTTCACCTTTTGTACCAGTCTACCATGAGGGACCTTGTCAAAGGCCTCACTGAAGTCCATATAGATAACATCCACTGCCCTACCTGCATCAATCATCTTTGTGACCTCTTCAAAAAACTCTATCAAGTTACTGAGACACGACCTCCCCTTCACAAAACCATGCTGCCTCTCACTAATACATCCATTTGCTTCCAATTGGGAGTAGATCCTGTCTCGAAGAATTCTCTCCAGTAATTTCCCTACCACTGACGTAAGGTTCACTGGCCTGTAGTTCCCTGGATTATCCTTGCTACCCTTCTTAAACAAAGGAACAACATTGGCTATTCTCCAGTCCTCTGGGACATCAGCTGAAGACAGTGAGGATTCAAAGATTTCTGTCAAGGCGTCAGCAATTTCCTCTCTAGCCTCCTTCAGTATTCTGGGGTAGATCCCATCAGGCCCTGGGGACTTATCTACCTTAATATTATTCAAGACGCCCAACACCTCGTCTTTTTGGATGCCAATGTGACCCAGGCTATCTACACACCCTTCTCCAGACTCATCATCCACCAATTCCTTCTCTTTGATGAATACTGATGCAAAGTATTCATTTAGTACTCGCCCATTTCCTCTGGCTCCACACATAGATTCCCTTGCCTATCCTTCAGTGGGCCAACCCTTTCCCTGGCTACCTTTTGCTTTTTATGTACCTGTGAAATGTCTTGGGATTTTCCTTAACCCTATTTGCCAATGACTTTTCTTGACCCCTTTTAGCCCTCCTGACTCCTTGCTTAAGTTCCTCCCTACTTTCCTTATATTCCACACAGGCTTTGTCTGTTCCCAGCCTTCTAGCCCTGACACATGCCTCCTTTTCCTTTTTGACGAGGCCTACAATATCTCTCGTTATCCAAGGTTCCCGAAATTTGCCGTATTTATCCTTCTTCCTCACAGGAACATGCCGGTCCTGAATTCCTTTCAACTGACACTTGAAAGCCTCCCACATGTCAGATGTTGATTTACCCTCAAACATCTGCCCCCAATCTAGGTTCGTCAGTTCCCACCTAATATTGTTATAATTAGCCTTCCCCCAATTTAGCACAATCACCCTCAGACCACTCTTATCCTTGTCCACCAGCATTTTAAAACTTACTGAATTGTGGTCACTGTTCCCGAAATGCTCCCCTACTGAAACTTCTGCCACCTGGCAGGGCTCATTCCCCAATATCAGGTGTAATACAGCCCCTTCCCTAGTTGGACTGTCTACATATTGTTTTAAGAAGCCCTCCTGGATGCCCCTTACAAACTTTGCCCCGTTTAAGCCCTTGGCACTAAGTGAGTCCCAGTCAATATTGGGGAAGTTGAAGTCTCCCACCACCACAACCCTGTTGTTTTTACTCTTTTCCAAAATCTGTCTACCTATCTGCTCCTCTATCTCCCGTTGGCTGTTGGGAGGCCTGTAGTAAACCCCCAACATTGTGACTGCACCCTTCCTATTCCTGATCTCTACCCATATAGCCTCACTGCCCTCTCAGGTGTCCTACCGTAGTACAGCTGTGATATCCTCCCTAACCAGTAGCGCAACTCCGCCACAGCTTTTACATCCCCCTCTATCCTGCCTGAAACATCTAAATCCTGGAACGTTTAGCTGCCAATCCTGTCCTTCCCTCAACCAGGTCTCTGAAATGGCAACAACATCATAGTTCCAAGTACTAATCCAAGCTCTAAGTTCATCTTCCTTACCCGTAATACTTCTTGCATTAAAACATATGCACTTCAGGCCACCAGACCCGCTGTGTTCAGCAACTTCTCCCTGTCTGCTCTGCCTCAGCACCATACTGGCCCTATTCCCTAGTTCTCCCTCAATGCTCTCACCTTCTGACCTGTTGCTCCGGTGCCCACCTCCCTGCCATACTAGTTTAAACCCTCCCGTGTGACACTAGCAAACCTCGTGGCCAGGATATTTATGCCTCTCCAGTTTAAATGCAAGCCGTCCTTCTTATACAGGTCACACCTGCCCTGGAAGAGCTCCCAGTGGTCAAGATAATGGAAACCCTCCTTCCTACACCAGCTGTTTAGCTATGTGTTTAGCTGCTCTATCTTCCTATTTCTAGCCTCACTGGTACATGACACAGGGAGTAATCTCGAGATTACAACCCTAGAGGTCCTGTCTTTTAACTTTCTGCCTTGCTCCCTGAATTCCTTCTGAAGGACCTCCTGCCCCTTCCTGCCTTTGTCATTAGTATCAATATGTACAATAACCTCTGCCTGTTTGCCCTGCCCCTTCAGGATGCCTGCTACCCGTTCTGAGACATCCTGGACCCTGGCACGTCCACAGAAGTGCCTATCTATGCCCCTGACTATAGAGTCCCCTATGACTATTGCTCTTCTGCGCGACAACAATAGATGGAGTGATCCTCCTCTGGGTGTTGAAACAGGCCAGATAAATGACCTGATGGTAGGGAAGGGATGGATAGATGGACATATAGACAGATGGCTCGCATCATTATTCATGTGAAAATCGTCCACGGCCTATGGTGAAGAAGAGATACTTCCTCCGATTGATTACCACAAATTGCCGAACGAGATGTGCTGCTTCTCCATTTGCTCCACAAAAATGAGATGTGCACATTGGTTCCCTAAAAACATACGAGCTTATGAATTAGGAGCCTGCTGCACCATTCAATGAGATGCTGATAGTTTAGTTACAAATTAAACTCACCAGAGAGAGTTAACATTGGTTGTTTATTAAAATAAGGACCCTTTTAATGAAGAGATATATGTTCCTGCATTGTTCCTCCTGCTCAAAAAGGGAGCAATTGAAACTGCAGTTTCAACTGCAGTTGTAAATTGTTCTTTGAGATTTTCTTTCCCTCTTCATATTTCTCTTTCTGTTCCTGATTTGATTTAGTTCATCCTATTTCATTCTCCATCTTCCCTCTGTTTCTTTCTCAATCCTCAATATCATCAATTGAGGAGCTGGACTGTTGGCGTGTCCGGCCTTTGAGGTTCCAGGTACATCGTTGCCCTCGCCAATGTTCTGTCAGTAGATCACATTTCCCCACAATTTACAGGGCAAAAAAGGTGAGCTATAGGGGAAGGGAAATATGTCTAACTAATGGAGCACAAGGCATTATGTCATGCTCTAATAAGATTGTAAAAATAAACTGAGAAAATTATTATTCCACTGTCTAAAAATGGATGCAAAATGGTATATTATCATCCTCTTCCCATGGCACCTTCCCTTGCAATCACAGAAGGTGCAACTACTTCTCCCTCCTCACCATTCAAGGCCCACAAACAGTCCTTTCTGGTTAAGCAGTGCTTTATTTGCACCTCCTTCAATTTGGGCTGCTGTATTCGCTACTCCCAATGTGATTTATCTACATTGGGGAGAACAAAAACAGACGGACTGACCGCTTCGCGGAACACCTTCACTCAGCCCACAAGCATGGTGCCAACACTCCCGTCGCTTGTCATTTGAACTTAGCATCTCTCTCTCGTGTCCACATGTCCATCCTTGGCCTGCTGCAATCTTCCAGTGAAGCCTAACGCAAACTGGAGGAACGCACAACATTAAGCCATGATCGAACAAGACTGTAATTGACTAAAGTAATTGTTTCAACTTTCTTGTCATCTGACCTAATATCCCCTCACGTATCTCAGTGTTAAATGTTGTTTTATCAAGTTCACACCAAGTGTGTTGATCCATTTGTTGTTGGCTAACTGCCATTCCAGCAACAAAGTGGGCCCAGCCTCCTTTGCATTCACCAGAAGAACAGCAAGGCACAAAACTGACGTTCCAAGACAGCTTCTCAGATTCGGCAAAGCAAAACGGTTCAGATCTTCTACCAGACTAAGTATCAGAGTGGGAAATCGGGGGATGGGTAAAAGCCTTGCAGTTACAGAGGTTGGGAGACCCGGGATGGCAGTAGCCCAGGTTACTTAGACCATAAGACTTAGGAGCAGAATTAGGCCACTCGGCCCAACGGGTCTGCTCCGCCATTCAATCATGGCTGATATTTTTCTCATCCCCATTCTCCCCATAACCCCTGATCCCCTTATTAATCCATAACCTATCTACCTCTGTCTTAAAGACACTCAGTGATTTGGCCTCCACAGCCTTCTCCAGCAAAGAGTTCCACAGATTCACCATCCTCTGGCTGAAGAAGTTCCTCCGCATCTCTGTTTTGAAGGATCGTCCCTTTAGTCTGAGATTGGGTCCTCTGGTTCTAGTTTTTCCTCCAAGTAGAAACATCCTCTCCATGTCCACTCCATCCAGGCCTCCCAGTATCCTGTTCATTTCAATAAGATCCCCCCTCATCCTTCTAAACTCCAATGATTACAGACCCAGAGTCCTCAACTGTTCCTCATACGACAAGCTCTTCATTCTAGGGATCATTCTTGAGAACCTCCTCTGGACCCATCCGAAGGCCAACAAATCTTTCTTCAGATATGGGGCCCAAAACCGCTCACAATAGTGAGCCACTTGTATGGGTCTTGGAGGTGCATCCCTACTCCTATAAGGCCCATACAATTAATTCAAGACTTTCTGTTCCATTCCCTGCTGTGCAAACTGGTTGAAGCTTTCACTGGGCAAAGTCTATCCAATCCTGACCTACAATACTACTCGGAATTTTATATCTGTCATGGGGTCCCTTTTTCCATATTGCCTGGAGAAAGTTATTTATTTGATGTGGCACTGGGGACAGGTTGACATAGGGAAAAGGTCATTTAGTCTGAAAACAGGAACTACCAAATAAGGCCCTCGCCAGAATCAATATTGGCCGTATGCTAGACTACTTAAATCAGCACAGAAGCTCATTATTACTAAAGGGAACTTTGTGATCACCCAATTATAGTATTTATCACAAAAAGATCATGCTCTGAATATGGATCAGACTTCGAGACAGTAGAGATCAACTTTGCAACAGGAAGAACAATAAACAAAGTGGCCATCAGACTCCAAATTTGGCTGATTGCTGGTCAGACATGAATATTTCAGAGGACAATTCATTTTGATTAAATCACCCTGGTTAAACAGGAGTATCCTGTTTATTTCTATTCATGAGTTTGCCTTGATGAAGCAATAGCACTCAGGCCAGGTGTGTGTGTGTATCATGTCTCACCATTAGCAGAACCTGGATAAAGAAGGGACATCAGCGACAACCCAGAATCCCTGGAGCAATCATCGCAGAAGAGGAGCCCTGAGCTCAGGGAAGAGGATATCCACACTGTATGATCATAGCCTGGCCAACCCCCTCCACTACTACGGGTAATACCTAGATCTCAGTTGTGAGTCTAAGCCGTCTCTGCACTATATTCTCAGAAATTGTGATTAACCATCCTTCTGAATAAAGTAGAGTTGTAATAAAGTCAAGTGTTTTTATTGTGTCCATCTAATCTGATCGAGCAGGGTCTCGGTCAACATTGAACACCCAGAGTAGGGTTGCCAACTCCCCCGGATGTAAAGATTGATCTCTAGGACCCTCATATAATCATACAATCCCGACAGTGCCGAAGGAGGCCATTTGGCCCATTAAGTCTGCACCAATTCTATGAAAGAGCATTCCACCCAAGCCCACTCCCCTACCCTATCCCAATAACCCCTTAGCCAAACCTACATGTCTTCAGACACTAAGGGGCAATTTATCATGGCCAATCAACCTGCCTTCACATCTTTGAGGTGTGGGAGGAAACTGGAGCACCCGGAGGAACCCCACGCAGACAGAGGGAGAATGTACAAACTCCACACAGTCACCCAAGGTCAGAATTGAAACCCAGGTGCCTGATGCTGTGAAGCAGCAGTGCTATCCATTATGCCACCGTGCCATCTACTGTATGTAACCATGGAGAAAAATCATCGGGATATTTAGTAATTTTCTTTGAACATTTCACTTTACTGGATATACAAATATTCAAAATGGCCAAAAGGGTTGTTTGGCTAACTGTCAAGCATCATTCAATTGGGTAATAAGTCTTTTTGCTTTTCAATTGGTGTATTAATGCAGTGCGACACAAGGATGGATGTGTTGGCCGACTAATGGCTGGAGCATGAGGCCAACGTAATGTGTTGAAAATCCAGGAATACATTTAATCACAGTTAGAAGTCCTAATTCAGAGGTTGGCCATTTTGAAAATAGCTGCTTTGGTGATGGTAACAAGTGGTGAGTCTCCTGACTCCATTTTGAGCCTGTTACCCCCTGTTAATGCGAGGCAAGGAAGTAAAAATCGACTCCAAATTCGGTAACTACCCAGTAGATCACTATATCTCCCCAACAAAACCTGTCGGAATCAGGCTCACCTACTAAACTGATTTTACTTCAGCAAATTTTAGAAAGTTTTTTTTCTTTTTGACTATGGTCGGGATTTACCAGCTGTTCACGCGGTGGGAAATTCCAGTCTCACGTCGGCGCAGGGGTTTCCCAGCGGCGAGGGGTGCTGTCAACGGGAAATCCGATTGATAGCGGCGAGACTGGCATATCCTGCTGCAAGTCCGCATCCCCCGTCAAAAAACATGCTGCGGGATGGTCAGTGAATCTCGCCCTAAAGCTCCAACCACAAATAGGTTCTTGCTAACACGCAGTGATGATTTAATGATGATCTAGACAAATTGTAACCTGGTATGAAAAAGAGCATGAAAATAGTAGGATGTAGAAAATGTTAGTGGTATAGATTGGGTATATTCCTCCTCCCCCAATTCCCACACCCCCTCCCCCCACTTAATGCCTGCAAAGGCCATTTACAATAAAAGGACAGGTTTATGAAAACCAGAATTGTCCAATTTAGTGGAGCTGCAAGTTTAGTGAGCTGACCTGAACTGTACCATTTTGTGTCTCGCCGGGTACATAGTTTAATCTAATACTCATTCTTTTAAAGCTCTGAGAGGCTTATAATGAGAATGGAGTATATGACTTACCAATAACACTGGAAATTCAGGAGAGGGATGTTTCATAGGCCTGTCTTTCTTTGTCTGTTAATCATTGTGAATGAAAGAAGAACACAGCAAACAGTTACTTTAAAACTTCAATGTGATTGCATATACAAACACAGATGTGAATGCGGCCACAAAATGAAAGCCTCCAATAAGGACAGGAGCCTCGATGGAAAAACCAAACAATATTAAATTCAGAGTGTCAACAATTGTCCTCCTTCCAAGGACCTCTAAATAGACAGAATTACTTTGCACACACATTAACAAGCACAACTTGAGCTGATAGATATGATGGCTGCTAGCTTGTACCCAAGCTGACTTGAGTGTAAAATGATTTCAGACATTCTTGAAACAATCTGCACTTTTAAAATCACCATCACAAACCAAAAATGTCCTTTAGTTGTGTGCAATACTGATTATTTAAAAATCTTTTAAAGAATAAATGAATCCATTCCTTTGCTGCAAGAGGGGTAAAGGAATTTCATTCAAGTATTTTAAAACACAATGTGATTTCAGCAGGAGAAGAATGAATGATGGGAATTCTCACAAAATTCCATGTAAAAATAGCAAAACTTACTCAGCTGCTTTTGTTCAAATACTTGCCCAGCCATTTGTTTTGGCGTCACCCTTTGTCCTTCCTCAAATGAATTATTAATGTTAATTAACGATGGGGTGTAAAGAAATCAAAAGTACATACTTCACTCTCTACTGCAAAGGAAATCAGTTCTCAAATCTGAACTGTTCTGTCATTAGGTGAAATGAAACTTGACATGAGGAATAGTCATATGATTCATCAAGCTTATGCCTTATCTGGACCACTCTATCAGGGATCCTACTCCAGCCATTTAGTCTTCTGTGCATAAATATTCCACAATTTCTAAAGGTGGTGCCAAAGTAAAATCCTAGAATATTGAAGACGTGGCCCGTCATGTCTGCTCTGCCAATCCATGAGATCATGACTGATCTCCTTCTGTTCCGTACATTGTGAGTATTTAATCACCACGTGCTCCATTTCTCACACAACAGTTACTCCCTCCCCTCTCTTCAAACCCAGCCGCATGAAGCAGTTCATCATCACTGTCAAGACAGATCTGAAGGGACATCGGCCACACTCCCAAACAGCTATTTCTACTTTCCTTGAAGCAGAAATTCCTCCATGTCCTTCTCCCAGGATTTCCTCATTCCCCCTTAAATGACCTGGATGAACTGGGAGCTTCAGTGAAACTCTCGGGACCTTTGGGCCACAGTGATCAGTGAGTTGCTCCAAGCACATTAGCAATTGAAAATGAAATGAAAATCGCTTATTGTCACAAGTAGGCTTCAATGAAGTTACTGTGAAAAGCCCCTAGTCGCCACATTCCGGCGCCTATTCAGGCAGGCTGGTACGGGAATTGAACCGTGCTGCTGGCTTGCTTGGTCTGCTTTAAAAGCCAGCGATTTAGCCCAGTGTGCAATTGACAGATGATATGCAACCGCGGAGCAACCATGAATATTAGCTGGGCCGCTGAATGAGCAGATAGGAAAACCTACCATGCCTGACTCAAAGTCTGACTATTGTTACAATTCTAGATCAGACTCCCACATTTTGTGACAAAACGGTGAAGGATCAGTAACTTTTGTTGTGAAGTAGGCAAAATTTGAAATCCTAGCAGTGGGATTCTCCGTCGGCGGGATCCTCCGCTTCGCTGGCAGCGCACCCATGCCCGCGGGTTTCCTGGCACGTGAGATGGCCACAACGGGTGCCCCATTGGCCGGCTGCCGGAATGGAGGATCCTGCTGCCATGAGGGCGGGGGGGGGGGGGGGGGGGGGGGGGGGGTCGGGGGCGCCTCGCTGGAATATGGGGCTGGAGGGACGGAGAATCCAACCTCAGATATTTGCTCAGAGAATAAAGCCACAAGATTCTACCGTTTTAAACAAACAGAAAAAGATTTCCTGTACAAAAAGCAAGCAGTCAACAGTTATATTCTAACATCCAGAATTTACATGAGATAAATATGAATTAACAGGCAAACTGTGTTCAAGTACATTACACACTGCTCATTAAATTGCAGATATAACCAAGACAGATCTCCTGAATTTTCTCAACCTCCCATCCAGGCATCAGTGAGCCACAAAATTCTTTAAAGTTCTATCTTCCTCCTGAAAGATTTCAGCTTCTCTCTTTTGAAGATCTAGCCTTGTATATCCCTCAAAATCCTCTCTGATTCAGACTTCCCAATAACTGCCCACCTTCCAGTTTCTCAATCTCTCCTGAGACCGGGTCCCACTGGATTCATCAGGCAGCACCCCAGCATTTATTTTACTGGCATGATTCCAGCTTTCTCTGAGAAGAACCTCCGCTGCTCATGGGCTTTCCTTTGGCTCAGTTACCAGCTGCATTGAGCAGCCAATGACACTTAGGAATCACTGGGTTGATGCCGCACCCCGCAGGATTCCCTGAGCCCCAATTCCCAGCTACACAGAGCTAATGGTTGCTGTTTGCTTAAGATTCATAATGCTGTTAACGGCCCTGGGATTCTCTTCACCCTAATCTCCCCACCAGCATGAAATTCGCAACCTTCTACTGCTCCCTCCAGCTCTATAATCAGCTGAGCAGCCATTGCTTACTACAGTCTGTTGTTCACTCTGCCCCTTCAACTGCTTGGTGTGACCTGGTAATATCTCCCAACAGGGTTCCACCCCTGCCCTAAGTCAGGGTTGAATGTATCAGCCCTTGGTGCATTATATACTTTAAATGTTACAATATCCTGTTAACCAAAACCAGGGGTCATAGATTCATGCTCAGTGGCAGAATGATTAGAGGGGACATGAGGGAAAACTTTTTGATGCAGAGGGTATTAGATTGTTGGACAGATTTTTAATTAGTAATGGGTTGAAGAGTTATGGAGAACGGACAAGGCAATGGAGTTGAGGCCATGATGAGATCAGCCATGTTCGCATTGAATGGTGGAGCAGGCTCGAGAGGCTAAATTGCCTACTCCTAGTTCTTTTGTTCAAAGAAAGAACTATTCTAGCTAATTGCACCTTCCAGCTCTTGGTCTGTAGCCTTGTAGGTAACAGCACCTCAAGGACAAATCTGGTGTTCTTGATTAATAAAGGGATTTCTTGATTAATAAGGTGATCAGGTGTTATGGGGAAAAGGCAGGAGAATGGGGATGGAGAACATATCAGCCATAATCGAATGGCGGAGCAGACTCGATGGGCAAAATAGCCTAATTCTGCTCCTATACCTTATGGTGGGTGTTTGGAATTTGCTGCCTGAGTTGTTGGCGGAGGCAGAGACCCTAAACTCTTTTAATAAGTACCTGGATCTGCAACATAAGTGCTGTAAGATGCAGGACTATGGACTGTGCGCAGGAAGATGGAATTAGAAATGGCACCTGGGTGTCCTTGGGTCGGCATGGACAAGATGGGCTGAATAACCCTTTCTGTGCTGTATTTTTCCTATGGTTCTAAATATGATCCTCCGCAGGTGCTAACTTACAAAACCACATCAAATTTCCCCCCTCCACCCCCCCCCCCCCCCCCCCCCCCCCCCCTCCCTGACTGAACCTTCTCCTCTCGAAGGAAAATATTCCCAGCTTCTCCCATCTTTTCATTAATGTCCCTCATCAAAGACAATTTACATAAATATTTTCTGCACTCTCTAAAGCATTCACAGGCATCGTAAAGTATGGTGCTCAGAATTGGATGTAATATTCCAGTAGAGGCCCAATCATTGTTACATCAAGTTTTGTCATCTACTTGCATCATAACTCCCATTTTGTTCTGCTCTATGTCTCTATTTATAAAGAACAGTATCCAAATGCCTGTTTAACCACCTTCTCAACTTGTTCTGCCCCTTTTCAACAATTTGTGCACATTTTCCCCCATCTCTTTCTTCTTGCACCCACTTTATTTTGTATTGCCTTTCTTAATTTTTGCTACCAAAGTGTATCACTCACTCCACTCTAATTTAAGTTCTGAATTCTGCCAGATAAAAGACTGAACAGGACGGGAGCTGCAAAGAGGCAGGCATCCTAAAGTACAAGTTACAGTCCAGATAACCAGGGAATTGGGACAAAAAGAATGTTTAAGATGGCTGGGTTAAGTGAGCAGAGACCAAGGTTATATTCAGAAGCATTCAAGGAAGTGTAAACAAAGTGATGTGAGTTAAAGAGACAGTTGCAGTAACTAGATTTAAAGCGGGACAGCAGATTTCAGAGGTAGATGAAACATTTGATGTAATTTTAATACAGTCTAGGAATTGAGAGTTAAAGCAATTGTGAACAGCTTGTACAGCCAACAAGACAAAGAAACCCGAAAAGTGGTTGGTGTAAAACCCTGGACTGGATTCACTGTTAGAAGTAGAGCAGAAGCTTTGTTTAAAAGTGTAATTTGGGAAACTTGGTATAGATTTCAGAATGTAAACTGCTAAGGGAAAGTATAATTATGTGAGAAGATCTTAAGGTGTGTTTTCAGGAGCGGAGTTTGGAAACTGTCATATGATCATCATCTGAGGAGATTCTGAGGATAAATTCACAGGCATCAATTTAGGTACAGAGTAGAGTGTGTGTATTTGACCACAGTTATCTTGTATGCAAGAAAAGGGACTTTTTGTGTTAATGAGACTATTGTAACTTAAGATGTACTTTGTAATCCACACTAACCATTAAATCTTGTTAAAGTAAGGGGGCGGAGTAAAGGGGTATTGTATAATAATCCAATTTTTCCATGTTTAGTAAATTAATTAGTGATTTTCAAAAAATGCATTTACTGGATGTGGGCGTCGCTGCTTAGGCCAACATTTGTTGCCCATCCCTAATTGCCCTTCAGAAGGTGTTGGTGAGTTGCCTTCTTGAACTGCAGCAGTCCTTGAGGTGTGGGTACACCCACTGTGCTGTTAGGGAGGGAGTTCCAGGATGTTGCCCCAGCGACAGTGAAGGAACAGGGATATATTTCCAAGTCAGGGTGGTGAGTGACTTGGAGGAGAACCTCCAGGTGCTGTTGTTCCCAGGTTTCTACTGCTCTTGTGACTCTGTTCCTTCATGTTTTATTAAAAAAGTAAAAGTTACAGGGCGGGATTCTCTGTCCCGCCAGCCCCCTTTTCTGGCACTGACAGCGGGATCTTCCGTTCCAGCAGCCGGACAATGGGGTTTCCCATTGTGGCCATACCACACCATCGGAAAACCTGCGGGCATGGGTGCACTACCGACGGAGATTCCCACAGACTGTTTTTTGAGCCATTATTCCATTCTGATATCTTCCCGTCCAGTTATAACATCAACTGGGCTGGTAACAGTATGTTTGAAAACATTCCAGAAATATCAGCCAGAAGTAATTTTCAGGAAGAGAATCACAATATTTCTGCCCGTAGCAACCAAGGCAGTTATTTCTCCTTTGGTTGGGTGAAATGTTGAAATGAATAGTTGGAATGTTTGCAGTGTGAACTATTTTTAAAAAAATCAAGTCACCGATAATTGATCCGAAATATATAGCGATCATTGTTCAGAATTATAGCACTGCAGATACTCACTTTGATGTTATTGGTTTGGAGCCTGAAAGAAATACTGCCTCAGCTGTTAGCCTTTAGATTTAAACCCACCACTGCTGATAAAATATACTGCTGCAATAAACCACCCATGCCATTCTGGAACCAAGGTCATCTTTCGACTGGATTCTTTAATAATTGTTCTTGTCAGTCAACATGTGGCTCATTCAGTTAATCTGTCACTTCAAAATTGCCCTCCCCTCCCCCCGTCCCACACATTTGGAAGAGGTGTATTGTTTGTCCCGATTTATCTGTCATCAGGTGACCAACGTGAGGTCAATAGCCTTTTGATCCTTTGTGTCCACCATTCTTGAACTGCTTGCTGACCTGAGGAACGATCGGGTTCTCTGTCTTGACTTTTGCTCCAGTTTGCTTCTGCGACGCCAAGTGAATGAGCCTGGAGGGAGACAAATAACAATTCCAGCAGGGTTATTGGGCACGATTTAACTAAATGGGAACAAAGTCCCATAGCGCCGAGAAACACAAGCCTATAAAACGCGACTCGCGTTTGATAAGGGGCCTCAACGGGGAACCCGCAGCCAAGGCCGCACATAACCCCGTCTTGTACACTGGAGAGCTCTGCTCACCAGAACTCTTCAGTGTCGTGAGAGATTGGGACGTCATTTTTAAATAGCATCCCGATCTCCGAGGCACCCAAAACAATCCCTGACCCCCCCCAGCTCCAATGTGCTATGGGAGTCCTCGGCGCTCTATGGGAGGGTCCCTGCACCATCCCAACACCTGCATGGCACCCCTGATCCAATTGCAGCCCTGCAAAAAATGCCAGCTTGGCACCCTAGCTGTGCCAGCCTGGCACCTTGGCAGTGCCACCTGGGCACCTTGCGAGTGCCAGGCTGGCACCAAGGTAGCACTGCCAAGTTGCCAAGCTGGCACTGCCTGGCTGCCAGGCAGAGGGCTTCTGATCCTCTGGGAGACCCCATGAGTGCTGTTCTGCCTGGTCCCCATTTGTGGAGACCAGTACTGAACAGCGCTCGCCCGAGGCAAGAGAGATTGATCTCTAACTTGAGAATCTGCACATTCAGGTGAGACTACCTGTCTCACTTTAACATGCAGATTTGCTAAAAAGTGATCTGGCCCACAATGGGCGGGGTTTACATCGCGTCGCCTTGCGAGATTGTGTTACATGTCTCTTGGGGCAGGTGGACTCCGGGAGCTGGGTTCCCGGCTTTTATTGGCCATGCTGCACCTCGGTGAGCAGCTTTTTGGGCGCAGCATGGTCGTTCAATCAGGCCCATTGGAAAACCTGTTACATAAGTGTCAGCTACAGCACAGCTGGTAGCAAAGGCGCCAGAAACCCAAAGCTCCCAACTCAAGATCTCCAGTCCAGGACTTAAGCACAATATGAAAGCTGACACATTCAGTGCTGCTCTCTGAGGGAGTGCTGCATTATCGGATATGCCATCTTTCAGATGAGCTGTTAAACAGACACCCTCTGCTCTGTGGGATATAAAAGATCCTTTGGCACTATTATAAAGAAGAGCAGGGGAGTTATCCCCAGTGTTTTAACACTTAATCAACATCATAAAAGACAGCTTACCTCAGCATTGTTACATTTCTGTTCAGGGGATCTTGCTGACCTCAAACTGGTCGCTGCGTTTCCTGCATGCCAACAGTAACTACCCTTCATTGCCTGTAAAGTGTCTTAAGACATCTGGTAGTTGAGAAAAGCACAATATAAATACAAGTCTTCCTTTCTTTCTTTTAATGTTAAGTTTTCTGACAGCCTCTTCGAGCTGACATAATCCCCGAGAAAACTCAAGAAAAAGCTTTGAGCATATATACCTAATGCATGTGCAAACTAGTGGTCACATGGCAAGTGCAGTCGGACAAGGGTTGGTCCTAATTTAAACTGCAGATATTCCCCCAATGTTCCACTACTTGTAATGCAGATAAAGCACAAAGTCAACCTGGAATATTGATGGGCTTGGAACTTTCCAAAGAAGGTCATTACTATTGAAGGAACGTGATTTATTTCCCAAAACTCCCTGAGGATATTGTTCCTGAACATATTGACACTTCACATTCCAACATTTTGCCATCTGTTTTAATGTTGCCTGTCCAAAGTAAATTATTCTATGTGTGTTTGAAATATAAAATTGCGGTCATTGTGCAGGCATCAATGTGAAATTGCTGGATCCAATTTCTTCCATTGGTAATTTGATGCCATATTGAGTTGCAAAGTGAAAATCTTTCCAACATGCCCACACCAAAACCTAATTAGTTTCAGGGTGCCTCTGTAAATGATGGTAGAGCCAGGCTGTTGGGCCTGAGAATAAGAGATCGCCATGCATCCGTAAGACTGTAAAAGGGACAACTCACCAAAATAGATGCACACTCATGTTTGTGAGGGGCTTAATTCCTGCAGTTTGCATTGGTGGGCACAGTTACTTGGTGGAACAGTTCCTGCTGCTTTTACACTGGCATTTAATCAAAGCATCACGCATGACCATCACCTCCTTGTCATCCAGTCACCCTGATTCAAAATGTTAGCTGTATTCTCTCTCCACAGATGCTGCCCGAGCTGCTGAGATTTTCCAGCATTTATTTTTTGCCTCCTTGTTTTTGTCTTGTTCTCTGAAGTGCAATTTACAAAAGGGGTCCATCAGACAGGATGACAGGTGAGATTCTGTGCGCCTCTTAGGCGGAGTTCATGTACGCAGGGAAATGCTAACTTCTCCTGGTGTACTTGTCACTCAACGTCACTCAGGCTGCAGACACACCTGACCTGAGGATTTATTTAATCGGAATTCTGTCTTTTGCCCCCACCTCAAAATCCCAAGTTCCAATCTGCGACGTGGATCATATCAGATGCACTGGTGTGGAGTGTGGACCTGAATGGTACTCAGATATTTTGAGGACCTCAGTCTACAGGATCATGAATGATAAAGGATTATTTGCATAAGGATGGTCTGAGTGGAATCTTATCCCCTTTGAAAATTTTGAGGCATTTGGGTCCCGATCCCACACAGGTCATAGGGCTGGTTTAGCTCAGTGGGCTAGACAGCTGGTTTGTGATGCAGAACAATGCCAACAGCGCAGGTTCAATTCCTGTACTAGCTTACCCGAACAGACGTCGGAATGTGGCGACTAGGGGCTTTTCACAGTAACTTCATACTTGTGATAATAAAAGGTTATTATTATTATATAGAAACCAGGAACAAGAGCAGGATATTCGGCTCTTTGAAACTGCTTCCCCTTTCAATACGATCGTGGCTGATCCTCGATTGCGATGCCATATTCCCCATATCTCTCCCCATATCCCTTGATGCCATTAAATGGAAAAGCTTATCGAACTCTTTCTGGAATACATTCAGTGTCTTGGCCTCCACGCTATCTGTGGTAAAGACCTCCACAGATTCATCACCCTGAGTGAAGAAAGTTTGCCTCATTTCAGTCCTAAATGGTCCATCCCGTATCCTGAGACTGTGCCCCCTGCCTCTAGTTTTCCAACCAGGCAAAACACCCTCCCTGCATATAGTCTGTCCATCCCTGTTAGAATTTTACACAGCTCAATGAAATCTCCTCTTATGCTTCCAAACTCTAGTCAATAAGGGCTTGGTCGAACCAATCTCCACTCGTAGGACAGCCCCACCAACCTGGTATCAACCTAGTGAACCTCCACTGCACTCCCTCTATGCAAGTATATCCTTTCCTCAGTAGGGTGACCAAAACTGCAGGCAATACTCCAGGAGTGGTCTCCCAAGGCCCTGTGAAACTGCAGCAAGACATCCCGATTGCTGAACTCTTGCAATGAAGGCCAACATACTATTTGCATTTCTAATTGCTTCCTGCATCTGCCTCCACTTTCATTGACTGGTGTACCAGGACACCAGTGTTATGCTCCTCTTGCTCAATGTGGGAGCTCAGGGATGTGGCTAATGTTCCTGGCTCCTTCACGTGCGGAAAGTGTGTCCAGCTGAAGCTCTTGTTAGACTGCATGACGGCTCTGGAGCTGCGGATGGACTCACTTTGGAGCATCCTGAGGAGGTCGTGGATAGCATGTTTAGCGAATTGGTCACACCACAGATTAGGATTGCTGAGTGAGAAAGGGAATGGGTGACCAAAAGGCAGAGAAAAAGCAGGAAGGCAGTGCAGGTATCCCCTGCGGTCATCTCCCTCCAAAACAGGTATACCGTTTTGGATACTATTGGGGGAGATGACTCACCAGGAGAAGGCAGCAGTAGCCAGGTTCATGGCACCGTGGCTGGCTCTGCTGTACAGAAGGGCGGGAAAAAGAGTGTAAGGGCTATAGTCATAGGGGGTTCAATTGTAAGGGGAGTAGATAGGTGGTTCTGTGGTCTAAAATGAGACTCCCGAATGGTATGTTGCCTCCCAAGTGCACGGGTCAGGGATGTCTCAGATCGGCTGCAGAACATTCTGAAGGGGGAGGGTGAACAGCCAGTTGTCATGGTGCATATAGGCACTAATGATATAGGTAAAAAATGGGATGAGGTCCTACAAGCAGAATTTAGGGAGTTAGGAGCCAAGTTAAAAAGGCAGACCTCAGAGGTAATACTCTCAGGATTGTAACCAGTGTCGCGTGGTAGTCAGAGTAGAAATGAGAGAATAGGCAGGACGAATGCGTGGCTTGAGAGATGGTGCAGGAGGGAGGGGTTCAGATTTTTGGGACATTGGGACCGGTTCTTGGGGAGGTGGGATGACTACAAATTAGACGGTCTACACTTAGGCCGGACTGGAACCAATGTCCTTGGGGGTGCTTTTGCTAACGCTGTTGGGGAGGGTTTAAACTAATGTGGCAGGGGGATGGGAACCAAATGAAAAGGTTAGTGGAGAGGAAGGAGGTAGTAACTAAAGCCTGTAAGGAACTAGATCATGAAGTCAGCGTGACTAAGGGGAAGAGTAGGCAGGGAGCAGATGCTGAACGCAAAGGGGCAGGTGGTCTGAGGTGCATTTGTTTTAATGCAAGAAGTGTAGTAGGTAAGGCAGATGAACTTAGGGCTTGGATTAGTACCTGGGAGTATGATGTTATTGCTATTACTGAGACTTGGTTGAGGGAAGGGCATGATTGGCAACTAAATATCCCAGGATATCGATGCTTCAGGCGGGATAGAGAGGGAGGTAAAAGGGGTGGAGGAGTTGCATTACTGGTCAGACAGGATATCACAGCTGTGTTGAAGGAGGGCACTATGGAGGACTCAAGCAGTGGGGTGATATGGGCAGAGCTCAGAAATAGGAAGGGTGCGGTAACAATGTTGGGGCTGTACTACAGACCTCCCAACAGCGAGCGTGAGATAGAGGTACAAATATGTAAATAGATTATGGAAAGATGTAGGAGCAACAGGGTGGTGGTGATAGGAGATTTTAATTTTCCCAACCTTGACTGGGATACACTTAGTGTCAGAGGTCTAGATGGAGCAGAATTTGTAAGGAAAATCCAGGAGGGTTTTCTAGAGCAGTTTGTAAATAGCCCAACTCGGGAAGGGGCCATGCTGGACATGGTGTTGGGGAATGAGCCCGGCCAGGTGGTTGAAGTTTCAGTCGGGGATTACTTTGGGATAGTGATCACAATTCCGTAAATTTTAGAATACTCATGGACAAAGATGAGAGTGGTCCTAAAGGAAGAGTGCTAAATTGGGGAAAGGCCAACTATACCAAAATTCGGCAGGAGCTGGGGAATGTGGATTGGGAGCAGCTGTTTGAAGGTAAATCCACATTTGATATGTGGGAGGCTTTTAAAGAGAGATTGATTAGAGTGCAGGACAGACATGTCCCTGTAAAAATGAGGGATAGAAATGGCAAGATTAGGGAACCATGGATGACAGGTGAAATTGTGAGATGAGCTAAGAGGAAAAAGGAAGCATACATAAGGTCTAAGCAACTGAAGACAGACGAAGCTTTGGAAGAATATCGGGAATGTAGGACCAATCTGAAACGAGGAATCAAGAGGGCTAAAAGGGGTCATGAAATATCTTTAGCAAACAGGGTTAAGGAAAATCCCAAAGCCTTTTATTCATATATAAGGAGCAAGAGGGTACCTAGAGAAAGGGTTGGCCCACTCAAGGACAAAGGAGGAAAGTTATGCGTGGAGTCAGAGAAAATGGGTGAGATTCTTAACGAGTACTTTGCATCAGTATTCACCGAGGAGAGGGACATGACGGATGTTGAGGTTAGGGATAGATGTTTGATTACTCTAGGTCAAGTCGGCATAAGGAGGGAGGATGTGTTGGGTATTCTAAAAGGCATTAAGGTGGACAAGTCCCCAGGTCTGGATGGGATCTATCCCAGGTTTCTGAGGGAAGTGGGAGAGGAAATAGCTGGGGCCTTAACAGATATCTTTGCAGCATCCTTGAACATGGGTGAGGTACCGGAGGATACCTAATTGCTAATGTTGGAGAATTGCTAAAGTTGTCCCCTTGTTTAAAAAAGGTAGCAGGGATAATTCAGATAATTATAGACCGGTGAGCCTGACATCATGGTAGGGAAGCTGCTGGAGATGATACTGAAGGATTGGATCTATTCCCATTTAGAAGACAATGGGCTTATCAGTGATAAGCAACATGGTTTTGTGCAGGGAAGAGCATGTCTTACCAACTCAATAGAATTCTTTGAGGAAGTGACAAAGTTGATTGATGACGGAAGGGCTGTAGATGTCATATACATGGACTTCAGTAAGGCATTTGATAAGGTTCCCCATGGTAGGCTGATGGAGAAAGCGAAGTCTCATGGGGTCCAGGGTGTACTAGCTAGATGGATAAAGAACTGGCTGGGCAACAGGAGACAGAGAGTAGTAGTGGAAGGGAGTTTCTCAAAATGGAGAACTGTGACAAGTGGTGTTCCACAGGGATCCGTGCTAGGACCACTGTTGTTTGTGATATACATAAATGATCTGGAGGAAGGTATAGGTGGTCTGATTAGCAAGTTTGCAGATGACACTAAGATTGGTGGAGTAGCAGATAGTGAAGGGGACTGTCAGAGAATACAGCAGAATATACTTGATTTGAGAGTTGGGTAGAGAAATGGCAGATGGAGTTCAATCTGGGCAAATGCGAGGTGGTGCATGTTGGAAGATCCAATTCAAGAGCGAACTATACGGTAAATGGAAAAGCCTGGGGAAAATTGATGTACAGAGAGATCTGTGTGTTCAGGTCCATTGTACCCTGAAGGTGGCTGCGCAGGTCGATAGAGTGGTCAAGAAGGCATACGGCATGCTTTCCTTCATCGGAAGGGGTATTGAGTACAAGAGTTGGCAGGTCATGTTACAGTTGTATAAGACTTTGGTTCGGCCACATTTGAAATACTGCGTACAGTTCTGGTCGCCACATTACCAAAAGGGTGTGGATGCTTTGGAGAAGGTGCAGAGGAGGTTCACCAGGATGTTGCCTGGTATGGAGGGTGCCAGCTATGAAGAGAGGTTGAGTAGATTAGGATTATTTTCATTAGAAAGACGGAGGTTGAGGGGGAACCTGATTGAGGTCTATAAAATCATGAGAGGTATAGACAGGGTGGATAGCAAGAAGCTTTTTCCCAGAGTGGGGGACTCAATTACTAGGGGTCACAAGTTCAAGGTGAGAGGGGAAAAGTTTAAGGGAGATATGCGTGGAAAGTTCTTTACGCAGAGGGTGGTGGGTGCCTGGAATGCATTGCCGGCGGAGGTGGTAGAAGCAGGCACGATAGCGTCATTTAAGATGTATCTAGAAGACACATGAATGGACAGGGAGCAGAGGGACACAGATCCTGAGAAAATAGGCGACAGTTTTAGATAGAGGATCTGGATCGGCGCAGGCTTGGAGGACCGAAGAGCCTGTTCCTGTGCTGTAATTTTTCTTTGTTCTCTTTGTTCTTTGACACCCAGATCCGTTTGTACATCTTTACTTCCCAATATATCACAATATAAATAATACTCTTCCTTTCTGTTTTTCGTACCAAAATATTTAACTTCATATTTAACCGCATTGTACTGCATCTGTCATGTGTTTGCCTGCTGTTGCTAATTGTGTTTCTCTTAATTTGGCTCTGAAGATGGAGGCCAATATGGTCGCCTTCCTTAATTCTAATTACGTTTGCTCTAGAGTCGCCAGGTATATCTCGATACCGACACAAGGTTCAAAACCGAATACTGATCAAAGACTCGATACACCAGTTAGTAAGTTCAAACTCAATGCTCATTTATTTACACACAGTCAAATATACTCATGCATAGAACTCTACAAACTAAACTATCACAATTGCTAAAGCCTATACTTAGCTTCGGGCGCCTACTCAGTCAGAGGAACAATGGCCGTTGTTCGGTTCTGAGGTTGCTGGGGTCGAACTGGTACGGAATAACAGCAAGGAGCGTCTGTCTCGTAGCGTGTGTTGACCTTGGACTTACTTGTTCTGATGTTGCTGTTGGGCAGGTCTCTCCTTGGTGAGAGCCAGAGCCAAGAGAGCGATTCTCTCTTGGGGGATTCTTCTTATACCCAAAAGGGGCTTCGCGTGCTTTTGGGCGGGCCTTGATCTTGGCCCCCAATTAATTGGGCCATTTCCCAATCGTTCTTATCGATTTCCTCCAATAGAGAAGTGGGTACCCTGATGGCTGGGCGTGTCCTAGGTGGCCGTTGGCCTGCTTTGTTCTGGTCATCTCTGGCGCCAGGGTGTCTGCCTTGGTGTTACTCTTTTGTCCCCGGGGATGGCTCATTAGTATGGTAATGGCTTTGCAGCTTTGGTCTTGTCTGGGAGCTGCGGCTCCAATCAACAGACAAGCACTGCACCTGCTTGCTTTCTCAGTATTGTCCATTTTCCCTGCAATCTTTGCAAAGTGTCCATTTTGTAATTGGGAAGTGGCCATCCCAGATGGCTGCGCTGCACACTCAACTTGTCTAAATAATTGAAGCCTCCTTGCATCTTCCTCATAACTCAAAATTCTGCCGAGTGTTGTGTTGTCATCAAACTTGGAAATGTTACATTTGATTCCCTCATCCAGGTCAATTATACATATCATGAAGAGTTGGGACCGAAGCACTGATTCCTGTGGTACCCCACTAGTCACTACCTGCCACGAGGAAAAGGACCCATTTATTCCTACACTCTGGGAGTGATTCTCCAGAATGATTTCTAAATGTGGTAGCAAACAGGAACTGTCGCTAGCTTTTCGGTGTTTGGCCTCGCGAGGCCAGCAACGCAATGCAAGGTTAATTTGTCCACTTAATGAGAGCCCATGGGCTTCATGCAAATAAGGGCTCGCCAACCAATTCGCCAGCGCCCCACCTGCCAGCCTCCCGTGAACAAGGACGAGAAGCACTTAAACAGCACTTGCACACCCAACCCCACTCAGCCCACAGCCTTGGCTCTGAGACGACTGGCCCCAAGGTTTGGAGACGGGGACCTGGGGAGGCTTCTACATGCGGTCAAGGCCAGCAGGGATGGTCCTGTTCTCCCATGGGTTCCGGCGGGTGCCACAGGGCAGCCAGTGCCGCCTGGGATGAAGTGGCAGTGGCTGTCAGCTCAGGAAGAGTGACCAGGAGGACTGGTGTCCAGTGCCTCAAGAATTCACAGTACGAAGTCTTACAACACCAGGTTAAAGTCCAACAGGTTTGTTTCGATGTCACTAGCTTTCGGAGCGCTGCTCCTTCCTCAGGTGAATGAAGAGGTCTGTTCCAGAAACACATATATAGACAAATTCAAAGATGCCAAACAATGCTAGGAATGCGAGCATTAGCAGGTGATTAAATCTTTACAGATCCAGAGATGGGGTAACCCCAGGTTAAAGAGGTGTGAATTGTCTCAAGCCAGGACAGTTGGTAGGATTTCGCAGGCCAGATGGTGGGGGATGAATGTAATGTGACATGAATCCCAGGTCCCGGTTGAGGCCGCACTCATGTGTGCGGAACTTGGCTATAAGTTTCTGCTCGGCGATTCTGCGTTGTCGCGGGTCCTGAAGGCCGCCTTGGAGAACGCTTACCCGGAGATCAGAGGCTGAATGCCCTTGACTGCTGAAATGTTCCCCGACTGGAAGGGAACATTCCTGCCTGGTGATTGTTGCGCGATGTCCGTTCATTCGTTGTCGCAGCGTCTGCATGGTCTCGCCAATGTACCACGCTTCGGGACATCCTTTCCTGCAGCGTATGAGGTAGACAACGATGGCCGAGTCGCACGAGTATGTACCGCGTACCTGGTGGGTGGTGTTCTCACGTGTAATAGTGGTATCCATGTCGATGATCTGGCACGTCTTGCAGAGATTGCCATGACAGGGTTGTGTGGTGTCGTGGTCACTGTTCTGAAGACTGGGTAATTTGCTGCACACAATGGTTCGTTTGAGGTTGCACGGTTGTTTGAAGGCAAGTAGTGGGGGTGTGGGGATGACCTTGGCAAGATGTTCATCGTCATTAATGACGTGTTGAAGGCTGTGAAGAAGATGACGTAGTTTCCCCGCTCCGGGGAAGTACTGGACGACGAAGGGTATTCTGTCGGTTGTGTCCCATGTTTGTCTTCTGAGGAGGTCGGTCCGGTTTTTCGCTGTGGCGCGTTGGAACTGTCGATCGATGAGTCGAGTGCCATATCCCGTTCGTACGAGGGCATCTTTCAACGTCTGTAGATGTCTGTTACGCTCCTCCTCGTCTGAGCAGATCCTGTGTATACGGAGCGCTTGTCCATAGGGGATGGCTTCTTTAATGTGTTTAGGGTGGAAGCTGGAGAAGTGGAGCATCGTGAGGTTATCCGTGGGTTTGCGGTAAAGCAAAGTGCTGAGGTGACCGTCCTTGATGGAGACGAGTGTGTCCAAGAATGCAACTGATTTTGGAGAGTAGTCCATGGTGAGTCTGATGGTTGGATGGAACTTATTAATGTCATCGTGTAGTCGTTTCAGTGATTCTTCGTCGTGGGTCCAAAGGAAAAAAATGTCATCGATGTATCTGGTGTATAACATCGGTTGAAGGTCCTGTGCGGTGAGTAGGTCCTGTTCAAACTTGTGCATGAAGATGTTGGCGTATTGGGGTGCGAATTTGGTCCCCATGGCTGTTCCGTGCGTCTGGATGAAGAACTTGTTGTCGAAGGTGAAGACGTTGTGATCCAGAATGAAGCGGATGAGTTGCAGAATTGCGTCTGGATATTGGCAGTTGTCGGTGTTGAGTACTGAGGCTGTTGCAGCAATGCCGTCGTCATGGGGGATGCTGGTGTAGAGTGCCGAGACGTCCATTGTGACGAGGAATGTTCAAGAATTCACGACTTACACCGGGTCACAGGCATGAGTTGACACCCCCTCCCTGATACCTTCCCACCTCCATGGGACTAGCCCTCTGCAACCCTCCATTTGCCCCCCCCAACCCACCCCTAACCCCAATCCTCCATTCACCCCAACCCTCCCTTTACCCCTTCCCTTCACCCAGCAAACCTTCCTCCAAACCATCCCTACTCCCGAACCAATGTGAACCGCACATACGGCTAACGATGCTCTCTCTGTCTCTGCAGGAGAAGCTCTCCCATAGCCGTTGGGAGAGGGCCCAGATTGGCATAAGGGTGCCGGACATAAGAATCCTCATGTCCTTCGGGGTGCGGGCCCTGGAGACTATGGGGGTGGCTTAGGACAGAGCGGTCGCCAATGTGGAGGTCGGTGCACGCCACAGATGTGACGATCCACTGGGCCCCACCTGGAGACCTGTCAAACGTGAGCTGTTATTGCCAAACAGACTGACCAACCCTCCCACTGAACATATGTCCATTCTCCCGCTGGTCCTCCAGCCGACGGCGCCGGCCTACCCAGGGTGGCCCGCTCCCCTGCCTCCCAGGAGACTACCTTAGAAGAGAGCTCCGAGGATGCCACAATCAATGCCTCAGAGCTGTTATCCCCACCCTCCACCAGCGCAGAGACATGCAGTTCGGTGAGCAACGTTACTGGACAGGCTTCTGGAGCACAACTGGTGAGCACCGCACAGTCGGTGATGCGCATCAGGGGAAGGCAAAAATGCCCAGCTGAGACAGCAGTCAGAGGTCTGCTGGATCCCAGATCCCAGCTGGGTCCCAGTCAGATGCTGAGCCTATGGAACAGGCTATCCCGGAGCGTTACTGAGCGGCTGGGACATTCAGAGGGGGTTGTCTGTGAAAGTACAGCAGGTCCATATCTGATTGGAGGAGCCCCAGTGGCTAAGGGCACAGGAGATGTCGCCAGCAATGCGCGGCACTGAGGCCAACTCTGCTCCGGTGGCAACTGCAGTGGAGAGCATGGTACACGGCATTGGCACCATTAGTGAAGGTGTCCAAGGCATGGCCATGGCTGAGGGCCTCGGTAGACTATCTGCCTTGCTTGGGGAGGTGACTCAGTAGCAGGCTGATCTTGATGAGGCGCTGAGGGACATGGCCTGGTCTCAGATGGGAATGGCCGAGGTGATGCGGAGCTTGTCCCAGTCACAGGTGGGCATTGCTGAGGCGCTGCAGAGCATGGCCCAATGACCGGGGAGCATCACAAAGGCCTCAACCATGGTGCTGAAAATGGGAAGCCACCAGGGCTGGCAGAGCCAGATGACGCAGGGGCAGCTGTGGTTCAATTCAGCTGCTCCTCTATCTCAAGGTGAACCCCTGGGCCCCATGGGCATCAGGTAAGAGGCACAAGCGCAGAGTGGCAATCCAGACCCATCCTATGGACTGCAAATGGTGGCCACCCGCCCCTCCGAGCTTCACCCCTCTGCTGAGGCCACATCTCTCAGCCAGCACCCGGTACAGCGACACAGCTGTGCATGAACTGCTGTCAAGTGCGCCGCGGCCCTCTGGCCCCAGAGCCCCCAGAGGATACCGCCGGGGCATTGAAGGCCATGGGACAAGATAAGCAGCTGGCTGCCTCCACCTCTGATGTGCATTCAGGGGATACGCCTAGATGTAGCGGTAGAGCAAGGAAGGCCAAGCATGTTGAGGATCACTGAGAGGGCACGGCAGGGGGTGGGGGGGGGGGGGGGGTGGCTATACGTGGGGGGTTAAGGAGCGTTGTGTGCGCTGGAGGGTGGGAGACACAGAGCATTGGGCGGTTTGGGGGGAGGGAGGGTGGGGATTGGGGGGTGGCACCAACAGGACAGTGGGGCAGTGATGTACACTTGTATGAGGTACATTAAAATGCCCTCACCACAACCAGTATGACGCCTCTGGCTCTTTGTTCCGTGATGCAGGCCGACCACCAATCCAATGTCCCATCCTCCCAGATATGCCACCCCCCGCCCTCCCCATGTCCCTCGGCCGTGGACATGTGCCCTGGGCTGGGGCCTATCCCCTGGGTGATCAAACGTTGGCTGCTGCATCTGTGGTACTGCCTCCCGCAATGTTCAAGCACAGTGTACATGCATCAAGATGTGATTGGGATGCTAGGCAATGAGCCCCACATGCTGCATGGCCCGCCCACCCACGGGGATCCACTTGGGATCTGTGAAGTGCTCACTGAACCACAATTGCCAATTAGCAAAGCCAGAGGCCTCCGTGGTCAGTGGGGCAGACAGGCAGGGGCTAGAGTTGCCCCCGGAATGGGAACACACGGTTAAGGCCTTGGCATGGAGGACCCGTGCACGGTTGACCTCCCAGCCCCCATCAGCATCCCCCACCTCCCCCCGCCCTCCACAAGCAGAGCCCCCTCCCAGCCCCGATACCCTATGGTGGCCCACCCCCAACTGGCACCGCAACCCCCTTGTTACTCCCCCCAAGCACTGGGGCAGAATGCCCAGTGCCCCCGGGCTCATTGCCTGTGAGTGAAGATGGCTGCTGACCACCTCAGCATCCCATAGCAGCCCATCCTCCAGGTTCACATTTTTCAGAAGGAGTACTAATCGGCAGCAGAATGACCACTTGCTGGGGAGGCCGCTGGATCGCGGGAGGCTGTTGGATATGAGGTGGCTCCCGTTAATTGTATGGAAATAGGGCTTAAGTGGTGATAACTGGTTTCTCGCCACACTATGGCGGGATCCCGATTTCGCTTACTGGAGGCAAGCTGGTTGAATCGTAAACGGTTTGGTGCCTGGCGGGGTTGTCGTCTTTGGCCTCTTCCGCTATTCACTAGCCTCTAATTAGGAACCTTATCAAAAGCCTTCTGATATTTCAAATATATCACATCCACTGGTTCTCCCTGATCTATTCTACGAGTTAGTTCCTCAAAAAACTCCAATAGAATTGTTCAGCATGATTTGCCTTTCATAAACCTATGCTGGTTAACACTTCATAAGTGTTCTGTTTTCATGTCTTTCATAATAGACTCTAACATCCACCCCACCACTGACGTCAGGCTAACTGGTCTGTAATTCCTCCATTTTTCTCTCCCTCCCAATTTTAAATAGTGGAGTTACATTTGACACCTCCAATCTGTAGGAACTGCTCCAGAGCCTATAGAATTTTGGGAGATGACCACCAATGCATCCAATATTTCAAAGCCATTTCCTGTAATTGTCTGGGATGCAGATCAGCAGGCCTTGATGATTTGTTAGCATTTTACCCCATTAATTTCCCCAGCACCATTTTCTTACTAATTTCATTCAATTCTGCCCTCTCACTCGGCCCTTGGTTGCCGAACATTTCTGCGAGGTTATTTGTTCCCTCCTTTGTGAAGACAGAACCAAATGTGTTCAATTCTTCTGCCATTTCTTTGTTCCCCATTATAATTCCCTGGTCAGGTAGAATTTTCTGGTAAGTGACCAATTGATAGGCTGTCTCCATGTTCCCCAACCAGTTCAGGACGATGGGCAGGTTCCCAATCAGAGGGTCTGTAATGCTGAATGGATGGCACTGGGAGAGGTAGGTCCTGTTGAGGCAGGTAGGAAAGCGCAAGGGCATCTCAAATTGGAGGTGCTCTCGGTAGCCTGCTGAAAATATAAACATGAGCAAGGACCATAGCTCTTAGAAACACTAGTGCGGAGAGGAAAACCCTCCGTGGAAAGGTTGCGGCCTTTAAATTCATGAGGGTAATGGAGCCGATGAGCTGAGACACTGCTGGATCACTGGCCTGTCACCGGGATTTACCTCCAAATTACTGTCGGCCTCGGAACTCAAATTTCTAGCATCATCTGCACCTTGCCATAATGGACCCCAAATGTCTGTCTGCTGTTCGGGGAGAGAAGGCAACTGCTGTTTAAAGTCCGCTTCAGGCAAATGTGCACGGAGGCGAGGACGCTTTAAAGATCCAACCCAAACGTGCACTGTCAACATTTGCTTATGGCCCTCCTATGGCTGCCTCCACAGAATCTATGGAGTTACAACCAGAACGGGTTAGTAATCTGAGCAGAGGAATGGAGAAACAGGAGACACTAACCAGGAGAAACGCCCTCAAACACGATTCATTTAATTATTCATTTGAATGAACTGAATTTCAGTTGGTTCCAGTACTATGCAGGATTCTGAAGTGATATTGCATATTCACCAGACAGAACAAGAATCGATGAGTATTGAAGTTACTTTACTCTGCCAATGGCAAGATCTTTCTTGAGCAAGAGCCCTCAATTGCAGCACCTATTCTGGATTGTTTTTCAGGAAACCATTTTCCAGCATTAGTTGCAAATTAAGTCTTTAAACTCATGCAGTTGTTCTCTTTTTTTTGTCAGCTGCAGAAATTCACCTACTGAGCGTCAGCTCTCCCTTAGCAACCTCGCTTCTGTCAATAAAAGAGGGGGCCTGAAATAATTGATTAGAATGGCCTCCTTTGTCACAGACCTGACAAAACAACAGAACCCATAATTTCATTTTTACTCCTTTCAGCTGATAGTAAAATTTGGAATTACTGAGAAGCACTCAGTAATTGTACAAATGATCCAACACGGCTGTATATGGTACCACTCTGTTTTATTCTCTAAACAACGGTAACAACTAACTGCTGGCTTGGGTACATGCTTCACCAGCTAACCTGTGGACCCAGCCCTATCACTATCTTTGTGAGGCACTCAGCACATGGTCTATGTCTGTGAGCTCTGTGCTCTGAGCTATCTCCTGGTAGAATGAGCGGGAACTGTGGTGTTCCCTGTTTTATAGTGTGTGTGCTCTCACTGGTGATTGGCTGCGATGTTATGTGTGTGTTGGTTGGTCCAACTGCCTGTCCATCAGTGCGTGTGTGATTGCACCATGATATGCTGATGTGGATATCATGAAGTCCCCCCCTTTCACAAAGGATATGTGCCTACATGCTAATAAATAGAAATGTGTACTGAGTGTATCTGAGTATGTGTGTGCAATATTTACAACATGTACATGAGGCTAAACTATATACAGAGGAAGGTGTCAGGTGCAACAGAACAACAAAGTTGTACCAAGAACAGAACAAATGCAATCAACAAACGACGAGAGAAAACTTCTGGACCAATGAACGACAAGAAAAGAAACTCGTTAACAGTACTGTAAAACAATTCAGTGAGTCCAATGTGCCAACAGGCTCATAAGTCAAGTCTCTCAGGTGGGCGACGAATTCGGGTTGACCGCCTCAAGGGTGGGTCAGGATCCACCGGCTGAGGAATGGGCCTGGCCACGGGCGAGAGAGGAAGAGGCAGAGTGGCAGGAAGCTCAAAAAAGTCGACATCGGGGACAACAGGAGGGCGTGGCACCGTGCATGATCTCGTAGTGAGCGCGGAACCAGACGTAGGGCCCGCCAATTACGGCGGCGAATGGAGCCATCAGGCATACAAACCAGGAATGAGCGGGGAGCCACGTGGCGGAGAACCCCGGCGGTTGCCGACCAGCCACCTCCGGTAGGTGTATGTGGACGTTGTCTCCAGGCGCCAGGGCAGGAAGATTAGTCGCCCGAGCGTCATGTGCCACCTTCTGCTGAGCACGCTGTTGTTGCATCCTTCGCAATACTGGAGCATGGTCGAGGTCAGGAACATGAATGGACGGCACAGTGGTCCTGAGGGTGTGACCCATCAACAGCTGGGCTGGCGAGAGCCCCGTGGACAGTGGGGCCGAGCGATAGGCCAGCAGGGCTAAACAGAAGTCAGATCCAGCATCAGCAGCCTTGCAGAGGAGACGCTTCACAATGTGGACGCCCTTTTCCGCCTTGCCATTCGACTGAGGATGCAGGGGACTGGACGTCACGTGTGTGAAGTTGTATGAAGTGGCAAAGGAAGACCATTCTTGACTCGCAAAGCAAGGCCCGTTGTCAGACATGACGGTGAGTGGAATTCCATGGCGAGCAAAGGGTTCTTTGCATGCCCGGATGACAGCTGATGACGTTGTGTCGTGCAGGCGTATGACCTCCAGATAACTTGAGAAGTAGTCAATAAGAATAATGTAGTCCCTGCCGAGCGCAGGAAAGAGGTCCACGCCCACCTTCGCCCAGGGGGACGTGACCAACTCATGGGGCTGAAGGGTCTCAGGGGGTTGCGCCGGCTGAAACCTCTGGCAGGTGGGGCAGTTGAGCACCATGTTGGCGATGTCATCGCTGATGCCCGGCCAGTACACAGCCTCTCGGGCCCACCGCCTGCACTTTTCAACTCTGAGATGGCCTTCGTGCAGTTGTTCGAGGACAAGCCGGTGCATGCTGTGTGGGATCACGATCCGGTCCAACTTCAAGAGGACACCATCAATGACGGCCAAGTCGTCCCGGACGTTGTAAAATTGTGGGCACCTCCCCTTGAGCCACCCTTCCGTCATGTGGCGCATCACGCTGTAGAAGGGGGTCAGCCGCAGTCTCACGGCGAATGTGGGCCAGACGTGCATCAGTGGCCGGCAGATTGGCCGATGTGAAGGCTACTTGTGCGTCGACCTCACAAACGAATCCCTCCGAGTCGGGCGGTGTGTTGACCGCCCTGGACAGAGCATCTGCGATGATGAGATCCTTCCCTGGGGTGTAGACAAGTTGGAAGTCGTACCTCCGGAGCTTGAGCAGAATGCACTGGAGGCGAGGGGTCATGTCATTGAGGTCCTTCTGAATGATGCCGACCAGCGGGCGATGGTCGGTCTCCACAGTGAACTGCGGAAGACCAGAAACATAGTCATGAAACTTGTATATGCCAGTCAACAGGCCTAGGCACTCCTTCTCAATCTGCGCATAGCGCTGTTCTGTGGGGGTCATGGCCCGCGGCGCATTGGCGACCGGAGCCCATGATGCGGTGTCGTCCCGTTGCAGGAGTACCGCCCCAATGCCAGACTGGCTGTCGTCAGTTGAGATTTTTGTTTCCCGTGTGGTATCGAAAAACGCCACTACCGGGGCGGTGGTGAGCTTGACCTTGAGCTCCTCCCATTCACTCTGGTGTGCGGGCAACCACTGGAATTCCGTTGTCTTTTTGACCAGGTGGCGAAGAGCTTCATGTGCGAAGCAAGGTTAGGAATGAACTTCCCCAGGAAGTTGACCATCCCGAGAAAGTGCAGCACTGCCTTCTTGTCTGACGGCTGCTGCATGGCTGCGATGGCTGCCACTTTGTCGGCATCCGGCCGCACACCCGACCGGGAGATGTGGTCCCCCAAAAACTTTAGCTCAGTCTGGCCAAAAGAGCACGTGGCTCGGTTGAGGCGCAGGCCCTGATCTCGTATCCGTGCAAAGATACGCTGGAGACGACTGCTGTGCTCCTGTGGTGTGGTGGACCAGATGATAACGTCATCTACGTAGACGGGTACCCCTTCGATGCCCTCTGTCGTGTTGGGTGTTCCGCTATACAAACGAACCAACACGGTTGTAGATGGTACAACTCTGTTTTATTACTCTTGATAACAACATCTGTTAACTCATGACTGTGGTTCATACTTGACCCGTTAACCTGTGGACCCATCCCTAACACTATCTTGGAGAGGCACTCAGCACATGGTGTGTGTCTGAGTGGCACGCTGTGAGCGCTGTGCTCTGAGCTATCTCCTGCTGGAATGAGCGGGAACTGTGGTGTTCCCTGTTTTATAGTGCGTGTGCTCTCACTGGTGATTGGCTGTGATGTGTGTGTGTTGATTGGTCCGTTGATCTGTCCATCAGTGTGTGTGTGTGATTGCACCATGATATGTTTATCTGAATATCATGACATCCCCCCTTTTCACAAGACTATGTGCCTATATGGTAATAAATATTGGTGTGTACTGAGTGCAGCTGAATATGTGTGTGCCGTATCTACAACATGTACATGAGGCTAAACTATATACACAGGAAGGTGTCAGGTGCAACATAGCAAAGAGGTTCTACCACAAACAAAACAAGTGCAATCATCAAATATCGAAAGAGAACTCCTGAAACGACAAAAAGAGAAACATATTAACATTGTTGCATAACAATTCAGTGAGTCCAATGTGCAAACAGGCTCATAAGTCCAGCCTAGTAGGTGGGCGACGAATTTGGGTTGACCGCCTCAAGGGTGGGTCAGGATCCACCGGCTGAGGAATGGGCCTGGCCACTGGCGATAGAGGAATAGGCAGAGTGGCAGGAAGCTCCACGAAGTCAACATCAGGGACAACAGGAGGGCATGGCACCAGTGCATGATCACGTAGCAAGCGCGGAAGCAGCCGAAGGGCCCGCCGTTTACGCCGGCGAATGGAGCCATCGGGCATGCGAACCAGGAACGAGCGGGGAGCCATGCGGCGGAGAACATCGGCAGTTGCCGACCAGCCACCCTTGGTAGGTGTATGCGGATGTTGTCTCCAGGCACCAGGGCAGGAAGATCAGTTGCCCGAGTGTCATGTGCCACTTTCTGCTGAGCACGCTGCTGTCACATCCTTTGCAGTACTGGAGCATGGTTGGGTTTGGGAACATGAATGGACGGTACAGTGGTCCTGAGGGGGCGACCCATCAACAACTGGGCTGGTGAGAGGCCCGTGGACAGTGGGGCCGAGCGATGGGCCAGCAGGGCTAAACAGAAGTCAGATCCAGTATCAGCAGCCTTGCAGAGGAGCCGCTTCACAATATGGACGCCCTTTTCTGCCTTGCCATTTGACTGGGGATGCAGAGGGCTGGATGTCACGTGTGTGAAGCCATACGAAGCGGCAAAAGAAGACCATTCTTGGCTCGCAAAGCAGGGCCCATTGTCCGACATGACGGTAAGCGGAATGCCATGGCGAGCGAAGGTTTCCTTACATGCCCTGATGATGTCAAAACGTGCAGGTAGGTCTCACAGTTGCTGGGTTCCAAACCTGGTACCATGTCGTGTTGGGTGTTCCGCTATACATATGAACCAACACGGTTGTAGATGGTATAACTCTGTTTTATTACTCTTGATAACTACATCTGTTAACTCATGGCTGTGGTTTGTACTTTACCCGTTAACCTGTGGACCCAGCCCGAACACAATCTTAGAGAGGCACTCAGCACATGGTCTATGTCTGAGTGGCACACTGTGAGCTCTGTGCTCTGAGCTATCTCCTGCTGGAAGGAGTGTGAACTGTGGTGTTCCCTGTTTTATAGTGTGTGTGCTCTCACTGGTGATTGGCTGTGATGTTGCGTGTGTGTTGATTGGTCCGTTGATCTGTCCATCAGTGTGTGTGTGTGATTGCACCATGATATGTTTATATGAATATCATGACACCTCCATCATCTGTTCCATGATGCGATGGAACACCTCGGAGGCCGAAATGATGCCGAATGGCATCGTATTGTAGCAGTATCTGCCAAATGGAGTGTTGAAAGTGCACAGCTTCCTGCTGGACTGATCCAATTGAATCTGCCAAAAGCCCTTTGAGGCATCAAGCTTGGTGAATATTTTTGCCCGAGCCATTTCGCTCGTGATTTCTTCTCGGTTGGGTATGGGGTAGTGTTCCCTCTTAATGTTGTGATTCAAATCTTTTGGGTCGATACAGATCCGGAGCTCGCCGGAGGGCTTCTTGACGCACACCATGGAGCTGACACATGGCGTTGGCTCCGTGATCCGGGAAAGCACTCCTTGGTCCTGCAGGTCCTGCAGCTGCTGCTTGAGGCGGTCCTTGAGTGGTGCTGGGACCCTACGAGGTGCGTGAATGACCAGGGTGGCGTCCGGTTTGAGCTGTATTTTGTACATGTAGGGCAGTGTGCCCATGCCCTCAAAAACCTCCTGGTTGTGCGCGAGGAGTGACTGGAGCTGCGCCCTAAAGTCTGCATCCGGGAAATCGGACGTGCCTTCTGGAGATAGAGTGTGTACCCGCTGAATGAGGTGGAGGAGCTTGCACGCCTGTGCGCCTAGCAGAGAGTCCTTCGATGATCCTACGATTTCAAATGATAATGCGCTTTGTGTGAGTTGTGTGTAACATCGAGCTGGCAGGACCCCATGGCCGGGATGACGTTTCCATTGTAGTCAACCAGCTGACAGTGGGATGGCAGAATCGGTGGTTTAACCTTCAAGGTCTGGAAGGCTGACCATGCGAGGAGATTGGCGGAGGCACCAGTGTCCAGGCGAAATGTGATCTGTGATCGGTTGACCGTTAGAGTGGCACACCACTCATCGCCCAGATCAATGCTGTGCACTGGCAGCGGCTGGTGGTTCCAACTTGGGGACATCCGGTTCTGCAACGCCGAAGGGCTTCCTGTCTTCGGTATCGCTGGTCTGCATACTATCAGGATATGACTCAGTGTAGGGGGCTGATTCGCCCGCACGTCCCTGCAAGGCTGGCAGAATTGTTGGGAGTTGGCAGGTTGAGCTGCTCGACAGCAGGCAGCATAGTGGCCCATCGTGCCACAGCGGAGGCATTGTCGTGCTTTGGCCGGACATTGTCGCTTTAGGTGGGCGGAGCCACAGTTGACGCATGTCGTGCCGTCATGGCGTTCAATGCGCCACCGCGCATGCGCGGTCCGTCCTGCGTAGTGCTCGCCTGCGCATCACGTCCCTCTGCGTCAACGTCCCCCCTTTTGGCGCATACAAACGCGGAGGCCTCGGAAAGCGCACAAAATGGCCACCCTCGTCCGGGCCGCGGGCCGGGACGAACTCGATCGACTGGACCCGCTCCGCCTCATAGGACCCGTGCCGTGCCATTTCGGCCGCCTGGATTTGGGAGTACCGGCTGGTCGCGTTCTCATGGAGGACGCTGGTCTCGATGGCAGTCGCTAGGCTGAGGCGCTTTATTTTAAGGAGCTGCTGGCGTAGGGTGTCCGAGATGACCCCAAAAACTATCTGATCCCGTATCATGGAGTCGGAGGTGGCCTCATAGCCGCAGGACTGCGCGAGGATACAGAGGTGTGTCAAGTAAGATTTGAAAGGCTCATCCTTACCCTGCAGGTACTGCTGGAAGAGGTACCTCTCGAAGCTCTCATTGACTTCCACGCTGAAGTGTTCCTCGAACTTCAGAAGCACCGTCTTATATTTTGTTTTGTCCTCGCCTTCCGCGAACGCCAGGGAGTTATAGATGTGGATGGCGTGTTGCCCCGCCGTGGAGGGAGGAGGGCGATCTTCCTGGTGTCCGATGCATTCTCCCTGTCTGTGGCTTCTAGGAAGAGCTGGAAGCGCTGTTTAAACAGCTTCCAGTTTACGCCGAGATTACCAGCGATTCGGAGCGGCTGCGGCGGGCTGATGTTTTCCATGGAGCGGGACGGCGGATTTATGAAAGGGTGCAGGTAGGTCTCACAGTCGCTGGTTAGCGTCCACTACTGGTATCATGTCGTGTTGGGTGTTCTGATGCACAAATGATCCAACACCGCTGTAGATGGTACAACTCTGTTTTATTGTCTTAACAACGGTAATAACTAACTGCTGGCTTGGGTACATGCTTCACCAGCTAACCTGTGGACCAAGCCCTATCACTATCTTAGTGAGGCACTCAAGCACATGGTCTATGTCTGAGTGGCACGCTGTGAGCTCTGTGCTCTGAGCTATTTCCTGGTAGAATGAGTGGGAACTGTGGTATTCCCTGTTTTATATTGTGTGTGCTCTCACTGGTGATTGGCTGCGATGTTATGTGTGTGCTGGTTGGTCCAACTGCCTGTCCATCAGTGTGTGTGTGATTGCACCATGATATGCTGATCTGGATATCATGACAGTTCACGGAGGCGAGGACGCTTTAAAGATCCAACCCAAACGTACACTGTCAAAATTTGCTTATGGCCCTCCTATGGCTGCCTCCACAGAATCTATGGAGTTACAACCAGAACGGGTTAGTAATCTGAGCAGAGGAATGGAGAAACAGGAGACACTAACCAGGAGAAACGCCCTCAAACACGATTCATTTAATTATTCATTTGAATGAACTGAATTTCAGTTGGTTCCAGTACTATGCAGGATTCTGAAGTGATATTGCATATTCACCAGACAGAACAAGAATCGATGAGTATTGAAGCTACTTTACTCTGCCAATGGCAAGATCTTTCTTGAGCAAGAGCCCTCAATTGCAGCACCTATTCTGGATTGTTTTTCAGGAAACCATTTTCCAGCATTAGTTGCAAATTAAGTCTTTAAACTCATGCAGTTGTTCTCTTTTTTTTGTCAGCTGCAGAAATTCACCTACTGAGCGTCAGCTCTCCCTTAGCAACCTCGCTTCTGTCAATAAAAGAGGGGGCCTGAAATAATTGATTAGAATGGCCTTCTTTGTCACAGACCTGACAAAGCAACAGAACCCATAATTTCATTTTTACTCCTTTCAGCTGATCGTAAAATTTGGAATTACTGAGAAGCCCTCAACATGGTTGCCGGACATTCCTTTGTCTGCCATGTTGGCAGAGACATTTACCCAATTTTTAAAAAGAGTTAAAAAGCCTCTGTTGCGATGATGGCCATAGGAATTGCAATAATTTAAACATTTGTTCACTGCTTTCAACCAAAATTGATTTCTAGGCATCAGCCTTCTCAATACAGTCAAAATCAAATTTTCCTCAGTCCTGACCTCCACATCCTCCTCCCACTTATGCTTTATATCCCCGACCAGGGCCCCCTCCCAGTCCATCAACTCCTTGTAAACCTCAGACACCTTCCCTTCCCCTATCTCCTCCTTCGAATGTACCTCAGATTGCAACCTCAGGGGCGGGAGCCCAGGAAAAGACGGCACCTCTCTCACAAAAACCCAGAAATGCAGGTACCTAAAACCATTCCCCGTGGGCAGCTCATATTCCTCCAGGTCCTCCAGATTTGTGAATCTGCCCCTAAAAACAGATCACCGAATCGCTCAATCCCTGCCTGCCGCCACCCCCGAAACATCGCATCCACTCCCTCCGGTGCAAATGGTTGTCACAGATCAGTGCTCACACCGAGGCACCCTCCAGTCCCAAATGCTGCCTCCACTGCACCTACACCCTTAAGGCCGCGCCAGTACTGGCCTCATGGAGTGTCTGGCCGACGAGAATGGCAGAGACGCTGTCAACAACGCCCTTGAGCTCGTTCCCCTACACAAAGCCGCCTCCAACTGCCCCCACGCCAATCCCTCCCCCACTACCGATTTCCTGACCACAGCAATATTCGCTGCCCAGTAATAGTTCATCATGTTTGGCCAGCCCCGCCCCTCCTTGCCTCCGTTCCAAAAAAATCATCTTGATTTATGGGGTCTTCCCCGCCTAAACAAACCTTTTTGAAGAAAGCCTTTGGGATGAAGATTGGGAGATACTGTAACACAAACAGGAACCGTCAGCATTAAAAGGTATTTGACCGAGTGGAGTGGGAATATCTGTGCGAGGTACAGGGGCAGGTTGTGTTTGGGCAGGACCGTCATTCTTACTGTCTGCACCCGTCCTGCCAGCGACAATGGCAGCACGCCCCACCTCTTAAAGTCCCCCTTCATCTGCTCCACCAACCGAGTCAAGTTCAGTTCGTGCAGCTGCGCCCAACCCCACAGGTATCTAAAACTCGCACCCACAACCTTGAACGGCAGCTCACCTAATCTCCCCTCC